>NW_028281822.1:7500-267500 GCF_059751285.1 Brachycentrus maculatus
ATATATATATATATATATATATATATATATATATATATATATATATATATATATACATATATATATATATATATATACATATATAAACTGTTCTTTCACTCATTATATTCACATGCCCAAACAATGTCAACACCTCTTTCTTAATTTTATGGATATGATTCCTTTCCTTATATTACCAATTGAACATCTATCATACATCGTTTTGCCACACATTCTTCCCAATTCGACTGCATTCACTCTACTTTCATCCTTCTTTGAAAAAAAGAACGAAAGCAGACTGTATTGTATTTTCTTTGGCAAAAAATGGTCATCACTGGGATTCGAAATATGCACTTGATGAATCGTATTAAAATACTGAATCACTAAGTTCTACGATGAATATAAAATCGCCATCTCAATCAATCAATATTTCGCATATTTTTATTAAATATTCCACACATATTATTAAATATTTCACATAGGCTGTGCATCCAGAAAATTACGAAAAATCCCGAGTGCCGGTGAAGAGTTACATAAGGTGTAGATGACGTGTTATAATTTTATAGCCAATGAACCTGTCGTTGCTTTACGTCAAAAGTAATCACATTATGTCCCTCTTCGTTACGAAGATTAACCCAGCTCACGTGTTGCACAAGCGATATCTTTCATTCTATGAGTATGATCGATTATCTCAGCTTCTCTCCTCTCGTGTGATATGAACCTCTTCTACTGATTAATTAATTATCTTGCTCTTGTAGAACTATTCTGAAATATCTCCGTTAAAGTTAAAAGCATAATGGATCATTTTCAGACGGATGAAACATCTAATTTAACATACTTAACCTATAAAGGATTGTGTTAGACTCGTTTTGTGTTTATAATAGTCAATATAATAAATATTTTCATTCATCATTTTCTTTTGCAAAATTCGCCTTCTTAAAACGTTATTTTCGTAAGTAGGAAACGAATGACGTCACAGAAACAGCTCTTTAAAGCAGATACATAAAGGGATACGCCCCATAACACGCTCGATGACGTTAATTTTGATGACGTATAGAAGTATCCGTTTTTCGTTTTATTAAAATATCTAAAGTTTAAACCTTCATATCTCCCCTCTACAGATTTCAAGATGAATCGTACCGATAGTCTTGTGATTTTTCATATCGCTCACTCCTTTCAAAAAACGTCATATATCAAAAAACTTGTTTTTTCAGAAGATCGTTTTTAAGTTTAAGAATATAATAAAATGTATTAAAAATAAATATCAAGCCACGTATTGAATTTTTTACTCTGCAACAGATCTTTTTTTTGTAAAACCTGAAGGTTTTTTCTCCATTTGAAAAATATTTAGTATATTAAAAAAAATAATTAAACAATACCTTTTAGTTAATGATTTTCATTAATAAAAAAGCGATTTAATAGTTTCAAAATACCTTTTTCATGGTGAAAAGGCTGTCACTACAAAAAAAATGTATAGTGGACTTTATAAATCACTTTCGATGTCATTTCACCAAACTGAAAAACGTAAAAACTTGTAAAAAGTGTTAGCTCCCTTAAAACGCTATTTTTATAAGTAGGGAGAGATCGTATATGTAATACCTGACAGTTTGTGACAGACCACTTATCCGGGATATTTACGGGAGCTTTAAGCTGCCGGAGTAGGGGTCATTGTGCAGTTCCAGTGCAAAAATGCCATTCGGCATATGCAGTTATTCATTTATAAAACACATTTATGCACTTTTCCAAAAAAAGTATTTTCAGCCTAAAAACAAAGCGACAAAACAGAACCCAGTCAAAAAATTTCATTAGGGTAGGGCAGTAGAGATAGGTAGTAAGGTAAGCTAGGTACTACGTACTAAGGTAAGCGGTATAGGTAGGTAGCAAGGTAAGCTAGGTACTACTTAGTAAGGTAGGGTAGGTACTGGTTGCGTTTTTATGTCACGCGGGTAAGTTAGGATAGCCACTGCTTTTCTGCCTATATGGAAGACACGCCCCTGCATCATACATTTAATTAGAATTATTAAAAAAATGACATCTCAACATAGATGAAGAAGAATATTGAATTCTGGGCATTTTACAGGGCTTACGACCGTCATAGGCTAGTTTAAGTGATCACTTCTGTAACACACGTGTAACATTCACTAATTCAACTCATGATTAACAACCAAACCACACTACTCAAATTCTTGGAACTTCTATATATATTGTTCAAAATCGAAACATAGAGCTTGAATCACAATAATATAACTAGAGACATCTTTTGGTGAATTAAAAGACGCTTCTTATTGAGTAGAAAGTATTTCGTTTCTATGTGAGGTCCGAATCCCGGATTAAAATCACATACATGAGAAGCGCTAGAAAATATTGTTTTAATTTTTTTATTATTTCATCTTACAATTTGACCAGTTAATTTATTTACAACATTTTGAGTGTGCCCAAATACTTGCTCACAAATCTGGATTATCTCCAATTATAGGAGTAATTTTTCATATCATAATTTTTTACCAGCCAATGACGGTCGTTAGCCCCGTAAATTGCCAGACTTCCATATTCCTCTTCATCTATGTTAAAATGTAAAAAAACAATCAGTTTAATTTAATTTAATAACAGGTAGACAATTTAAACTATGAACGGAAATATGTATTGTGAATTTATTAACTAATAACTTTATCATCGGTGTGCTAGTAATAAATGTGCCGCTGCTAATGTTTGCAGTATTCACAGTTGAATGGATCCGACTTTTCACTGCCACAGTGCACATGTCCCGCGGTGGGGGGAGTATCGATTTGTTTACTCGACTACGAATACCTCTATCGTCTGTAAATTTTATAGCAAGACAGGGTGAGCTGAGCAGTAACTCGCAGTTAATGTCTAAACAATTTGCGGCAATAGGCAACTCGAACAGAAAGAATTCATGTTTTTTTTTTACATAAACCGTATAAATTTATTTAAAATAAATTATAAACTAATGTATATATTTTTTTTTTGCAGAGTCCCACCAAGCCACCTAGTGTGTCTTGTCGGTGGAGTTCTTTTTCAATACTTTTTTTTTTTTTTTTTTAATATCTATTTTAACCTTATAAGTATACACACAAAAAATAAAGAAATAAAAATATAATTTATTTTACAATTTTCATCGAATTAACTCTTATTTCATTTAATGTTTCGGAATTTACTTTGTGGTAAAACATGTTGAAATTAAAACAAAAACACTTGTTTTTTTACCAGTTGAGTTTATTTGACGACTAAGCTAAGCTAAGCTTCCATCTTCAGGTCTAAATGTAAACAGTTTACAAGTGAATTAACTCTTGATCATTTATCTATTCCTTAATTTTATTTTGACCTCTTACCTCCGTCGGCAACAAATTAAAAATGTTTGTAACGACATATTGAAGTGTTCAATTCCCATATTTATTGTTAATTCTTGGGACTATCAAACCTTCGTCGTGGGTAAAGAAAATTATACAATTTTACAATTGAACAATGTGCATTGGAATTTTATTGGAAGTTATATTTACGCTACAATGGATACCTTATTTCACGTGCTAGTTCTTGGCACCATCTATAGTTGAGTTGAGCAAGTTTTTAAATCAGCAGAAACCTTCATGAAACGTAAATAAGATTCATCCCGAATTACTTTCTATACTAGGAGACGCTTGAAAACATATTTTTTTATGAAACTTATATTTTGACCAGTTATATACTAAAGCCCTGTAAATACCCAGATATTCATAGTCTTCTTCATCTTTATTGTGATATCAATATAAATTACTCCTAGTAAACAAGCCCAGATTTGTGAACAAAGATTTTAACACACTCAAAATATAGTAAATATTAACAAGTCACATAGTAAGTATAAAATACGCAGATTTTTCAATATAGATATCAGATATCAAAAAATTTTATGATATCAGATATTCAAGATATCATTGAAAATATACAGATAATGATAGTGAATGAAAACCGCTGCTGTAAATATGCAACCAAAAAAATGTTGCCAATTACTCTATGGTTTACCCTACCATGTATTTTAGAAGCCCACTCAGTACTCGATAATGTTTTAACAGCATTACTATTTTTATCGTTGGAAGTACGGCTTTGCAGCAATTGTTATTAATATTGGAAACATTATCCAAGTACCAAAACTGCAAAACGAGCAAAAATAAAGACAAGCAAAAATACACAATATTAAAAAATAACACAAAAAGACCTACTCGAGTAACTATCTGGTAAATTACAGTTCATTGCACAGAAAATAAACACAAATCCGGCATTTCAGAATCTTTATAGTGTTTTTTTTGTTGCTTCATTTTGTAAATAAATATATTTATTTTTATCTTAGCTAGTATTAAAATTACTTATCGCCTTATCTTTATAGCGCTGTAACATTTTTAAAAACTAACTTTGATCAAAAATAGAGATTAAAAAATATAGAAGAAAAAAATCCTATGTTTGTATCGTTTAAATTCTAATTTCATTCAGATGCTAGAAAATTTTGTATGTAATCAAAATCGTCAAAATCACACGAAATAAAGTGTATTCAGTATCCCAAAAGATTTTCGCTACTGATTTAAAACATAAGTTTTGATTTTTATTTTATTTTAATTTCTAGTAAATTTCTTGAAATACAGTATATATTTTTTTTTAATAATTTATTATCGCCATGAGGGAGTCATTCTAAAACTACTGCATTAAGATGAAAATCCTGAAATTAAGGCAGATATTTATATCTGAAATACTTTTTTTAGCCGGATTCTCAAAAGATTCAAAGAAAAATTCAAATCATTTCTAAAATTGTAATCATGACAGTAATTAATGGCGTTGTTGATATAACTCCATCCTTCCAACGCGTCGTTGAGTAAAACATTAAGTTCAATTACAAGCAAAAGGTTTTACGAAACTCCTGGAGACAAAAATACTAGAACACATTTGCTTGCTAAAAATATAAAGGTGTTGTTGACTTGTCTGATTTGGAACGTTCTTGCGTAGGCATAAGTACCTAAGCAAATGTCAGACGAGCTCAAAATAATGAAATGTCGACGAGCATTTTCATCTCAACGCAGTAGTTATAAACTCATTCCCTCATAGAGATAATGGAATATAAAAAAAATATACACACATTTGTAGTTTTCGTTAAAAGAGAACATAAGATTTTGGTCAAATGAGAAAATCCAAGACTTCTTCTTTAGTGCAGTGTCCGTATTCAGACGTTGATGTCTATCATGGCACTGTACTAGTCCTTATTCCTTGAGATGTGGAACAGCTCTACTCCGAGATTCATCCAGTTATTGATCTTCCGCAGCCATGACATCCTACTTCCTCGTAATCCTCGCCTCCCATCCAACTTCTCTTGGTGTATGGTTAGAGAAGCAATACTTTGGCTTTGCAGTATGTGATAAAACTACTATATTTTCCATTTTTCATCAATATTATGACCGCTTGATCTTTAACCATCCGTTGCAGGACAGCCTCGTTCGATATCTGGGTTGTTCGTGTTATCCAGAGTATATGTGGCAACACCACTTTTCAAATGTCTGGATTTTGTTCATCACGAAGATGAGCAATATTCGAGTCTTACATCCATACAGCAACACGGACCATACAAAGCAATTTAGGACTCGAAGTGGAATTCATAGTAGTTGACGAAGACAACACATGATATTCTTTAGTTTTAAAAAAGGTACCCTTCCCTTTTTATTCCTATCCATGCTCTCTTCTTCAGATCTCCCTTCACGATCGATCCATGCACCCAGATACTTGAAGTGATCTATGTTTAGACCCCTGTCAATGCCATAAGGGTAATATACGATTTGCTGACCACCATGGCTTTTGCAAATCTTTCGAAGACACACATTTTATGAATTTCACTATTTAATAGTTCATGACTGTGTCAAAATACAAAACCAATTCGATAAAATGAATACAATTCTAACACGGCATTTTATCTACGTGCAGTAAAAAT
This sequence comes from Brachycentrus maculatus, assembly GCF_059751285.1. Lineage (NCBI taxonomy): Eukaryota > Metazoa > Arthropoda > Insecta > Trichoptera > Brachycentridae > Brachycentrus > Brachycentrus maculatus. Next base: position 13,442 of record NW_028281822.1, read on the forward strand.
AACAGCGTACAATAATCGACACATTACAGACGGATAGTTTGAAATTCATTTTGAAAATGTTTTCTTAAATTTTATTCAATTATTCGAAGCTATTTTTTTAATATATGAATATTTAAACTTAAAACTCAATGATATTTATGTTGATTTTAAGCTATTTTTTTAACATTTTCGGTTTCATGTTATTTAAATACTGAGAGATAAATGAAGTATTTATTTTTGGAGGGTTTAATAAAATGAGGTATTGGAAATGCATAACTTTCTTCGATTTTTATTTATGTTTCGTTACACTCATCACAAGTTTATAATGAAGAATGCTGAAATTCATGTGCATATTCGGTGCATTTGATAATTAATTAAGTTAATGATAACATGGTTTAATTTGGCCTCTCTTGATGTTGTGAAATTTGGTGCAATCAAAATTTTTATTGTAAACATTAATCAGTATCCATTAAGTTACTTAATATTCTTAAGTGTTATTTTTATATTTCGGATATCATAATAATAATACACTAAAGCAGCGTTTACAAGATACCAGTTGCGATCCCAATCCACAAGTCAAAATTTAGAAAACGTTCTCATTCAAAGGATTGGCTTTAAAAATTGCTTCAAAGATATTTCACTGACTGGGAATGATAATTTACATGAAGCCTTTAATGATTATTTAATTAAAATTTATATTGGATTGGCTCAGTGAAATGTCTTAAAAATTGGCTTTGTTTTAATGCTGCATAATTTTAAGCAGCATAACCACTATTTTGCAACAATAATTTTCGTGAAATTGGGGGAATAGATTTTGGGTAGGCAGAAATCTGTGAAGATATTGAGCTTTTCTAGCCTTAAAGTGTTGCCATAAAAATTATCCAAATTGCAAGATAAATGTTTATTTTCACGTAAAATAAATATTGGAATTATTACTTGCTCCTACATTCAAATATAGAACAATCGATAGTCGTTGTTAATTTATCATAATACTCGACCCTCTGCTACGTACCAATTTCATATATTATTATTTCAACGATTGACACTATTTTATAAGCTATTCAATTTATTAATCGGTATAGTTATATTTAAGTAAATCAAATTAAATGAAATATATTTTCACTGACGCCTAAAATATTAATGATAAAAAGTAGGTACCAATCTATTATTTATCTTGTCTATTTATATTTAAATCAAATTTATCAGTTTATCGCTTTAAAAAAAATCGAACGTCAGTTCAATTTTTGTCGTTATCGAGGTGGGATTCTGGAGCTAATATAGTCATTTTATAAAATCCAAAAATAAATATCATTCATCCAATGTAACGGTATTTATTTATTGTTGCATAAATAATTTATGGTATATTACTTTTTCAGGGATAGTGCAATGGAAATCAACCCACCCAATAGAAAAAAACGACGCTCTAAGCAGGTAGGAAGATATTTGAATTATTTATCTTTATTTAGCGGGAATATTGCGAAATAATATTATAGGATTTAGATAATTAATTAGTCGTGTTAAATGTAAGGCATTTAATTTGTGTTTGCATAAATATAAAGACGTATTCATATAATCTGTCACGATTGCAAGAATATTTTTATTTCTTAGGCTAGAATAATAGTGCCATCTTCTCATAGGGACACCGCTGTCAGTGGATAGTTTAAAATTAGAACATTCAAAATCACGGGTGTAGTCAGGATAGCGAATTAATTATCAACAAGTTTTAATTTTTAAAATCCCTTTTTTTAGAGAAAAAAAATATCTCAATCTCATCAATAAAATTCTTTGATTGGTCGTAACGCTTTGTATTTTTTGCATCGTTGACAAGTTTCCGATCATGCTTTTCATGGAAAGCGAAAGTTCATGAAAGCGACTGTGTAAATAAACATCGTTCAAGAATACACATAAATGTCACAATAAAACCAATTGGATGTTTATACGAATCCCATTCGATCAATATAAACAAAGTACGGTGCCCCTGACTATCTTCTGTCAGACCGGTTTAGTAGAAAATAGATAAAGTCTGAGAAAACAATAAAACACTAGTCCTTTAGAAACATTCAAAAGACGTGTTTAGACGGGAATTTAAGTTTTTGAACAAATCAAAAATATATAAAATGAATATAAAAATATGTAAATAAAAGAACAGGTATAAAAGTAGGCGTGGATCAGAAGCACGTACGATTTAGCGATAATAAAGGCACTATCCTCGCAACAGTGGGGCGACAAAGACCGCATCTGTCAAACCGTGGGCTCTGGCCGTCATGTCGCGGGGCTCAAAACAAATCGATACTGAGACGTGACACTGATAACAGCCAGGTGATAAGGACTCACCAAGTGTAGCACGGTGTTCACCACCTCGCGGTTGGTCACCTGTCCGACTTCAATCAGCCCGATAAGAACGGCGAATTTCAGGCTATCGTTCATAGGCATCCTCACCACCTCCTCCGGCCTTTTTATGTCACTGAACGGGGGCACTTTGAGGTCTGCCATGACAGAGGCAGTCACAATTCACAAACTCGCACTGAATTTTTTCACTTTTGATCACTCAAACTCGTAAAAACATTATTTTATCGACTCGCATGATAGTACACCACTGCCGCAATCTGCCATGTTGAAATAATGCAATGCGATTCGTAAGGGCTGCCAACTTACAGACATGACAGCCAGTCTGACAAATCGCTCGTGGTCGTCAAGTTTGCGTTCCGTTTGTTTTTAACATGGCCGCCATGGATGTGGACGTATCGCGGGTGAGCTCTTTTGAAATTTCACTATTTGACTTAAATACGTATATTTTGTGTTTAAAAGTTACTTTTTTCTCAAGAAAAATGTCTCGGTTATCTGTTGAAAGTGTATTTATATTTGAAAATGTGCTATTTCATCACTAAAATGATGTTAGAAACCAGGGCGTTGTTCCATCGCATCCTTAGTAGAAATCTCCCTGTGTCCCTCTCACTCTCATATATTTGCACGGTTCGCGAGCGAGACAGCTGTGGTGAAAATTGAGTCACGTCCTGGGACTGTCTCAAATTATCAGGACACGGCCGAGTTTGAATATTATTTACAGTTGCGGATGCATTCCATCGCCCGTAATGTCCGATTGCTCTAACTGTTCGTTTGGAATTTTCAGGTCGAATCCCATATTCGCAACCTCAAGCTGTCGGGCCATGTCGGTTTTGACAGCCTCCCCGACCAGCTTGTCAACAAGAGCGTACAAAATGGATTTGTTTTCAACATCCTGTGCATCGGTAGGTGGAATTATTGGTTATAAACTACATGTTACATCTTCGTGACTTGGTTTATGAACAATTATAACACATATTTCATTGTTTTAGGTGAAACTGGGTTGGGTAAATCCACCCTGATGGATTCTTTGTTCAATACGAGCTTTGAGTCTACTCCGAGTCCTCATTCTCTTCCTACTGTAAAACTAAAGGCTCACACGTATGAACTGCAAGAGTCTAATGTCCGATTGAAAGTAAGTTTCTAGAATTATTTAACATGCTCATTTCGTCCTCATGTCGCTCACTCCTTTCAACAACGTCACATATCAAAAAACTTGATTTTTCAGGAGAACATTTTAAAAGTTTAGCCATAATAGGTGCTTTCAGTTGTGCATGTTTTCGAAATGCCTAGAAAATGTACTATATCCTAGCAAAAGCGCCATATTTTTACCTTAATATTTACCTGCTGCAGGGCAGAAAGTGTTGTTTTTGCATTTTGAAGAAAAAATTATTTTTTTTAATATACGAAATATTTTTCACATAGAGAAAAAACCTTCAGTTTGTACCTAAAAAGATCTATTACACAGTAAGAAGTTCAATAAGTGGCTTGATATTTATTTTGAATACATTGTATTATATTTTTAAACTTTAAAACAATCTCCAGAAAAATCAAGTTTTTTGATAGATGACGTTGTTGAAAGGAGTGAGCGATATGTAAAGATAAATGTTTTATTTATTCTTTTAAATACGCATTTTAAAAAAATAAGCAGCTTAGGATTTGAAAATACAATTGTTTAAAATAATGTGTTTGTATCATAATAACATTTTTTATTCAAGCATCTTGTGGTTTTGATAAACTATTGAAACAACTTTCAAAATACTTTCACCTGCATTTGGAATATTAATTATCTACTTGGTTATCATTAATCTAATTTATATATTCTTATGACCACCTTACTAGTTAGTCTACTTTACACATACTGGGACATTGGATCAAGTATTATCCAAATTTATCTCATGAAATTATGTTCTTACATGCGTTAGAAAATATTCTCATAACTTTGAAGAGCAACGACATGGACTCGAAATACTGGACCAGATCTATTATTTATTTGCTTAATCATTATTTATAAATGATTGAGATGCAAATTTGGTATTGATTATATTGTTAATTTTCTATAACAATGTCAACAAATTATTGGGACCAAAAAACAAACATATTACTCAATTATTTATTGGCTAGAAGCTTTAAAAAAAGTGTTCAAACATATATATATAAATGTTTTTGTCTTAAATGTATACTTTTATTTTAAAAGCCCTGTATAAAATATTGTTACTGAATTTATATTCGCCTGTCTGCCTCCGTAGTGTAATGGTCAGCACGCTCAACTACCGTTCTAGAGGTCCCGGGTTTGATTCCCAAGGGGGGTAAAATAAATATAAGTGATTTTTTCACTGTCATATTTATTCAATACTACCCTGGACTGGTACCTGAAGCGGAGCGCTGATCACCTTTTCTTCATGTGTAAATGATCAAGATAACACTGAGTTTACATGACGTAGTGCCCTATGCACCATTGGGGTGCGGATAAGGGTTTTATTTATATTTATTATATTCGGTTTAACATGTATTGAGATGGTTTGGACATGTGGAACGAATTAACATGAGTGAGGAAAGAACAGGCAGACAGATATCAAATTTATGAGGTGAATGTACTTTGGAATAGGAACAGAGAAATACCGAGGAATACTTGGCATGGTCAAGTATTTAACATACTTGAAAGTGGTCAGGTGACAAATCAGAATAATCAGCGGGTTTGTATGAGGAAATATTTTAATGTGGAAGAGGCGAAGACTGTTTGCAAAGAGAAAGGGGTTCTCGCATTATATTCTCTGTCTATTTATGTGGCGAGGCGGCGTGATGGTTAGTTACTTGTGTCATTTAAATTTATTTTAATGTTTAAATGACATATGTAACTAACCAACAAAAGGCGAAGTTGTTTGCAAAGAGAATAAGGTATTGTATTCTTTCCTCTCTGCTTATTCATGTGAAGAAGTGGTGTGATGGTTAGGTTTGTTTTATAACTTATTTTTATAATTAATTTTTTGCTTTGACATTGTAGCTGACAATTTGCGATACTGTTGGTTACGGAGATCAGATCAACAAGGATGATAGTTTCAAGGCAGTTGTTGACTATATCGACGCCCAGTTTGAAGCCTTCCTCCAGGAGGAACTCAAGATCAAGAGGTCCTTGACTTCATACCATGACAGTCGCACTCACGTCTGCCTGTACTTCATCTGTCCTACGGGTACGTTTTCATTTATAATATCCTTCAATAATTAAAAATATATATATCAACCACCCTACACATACAAGCATATGTAATGTTTTTTTTTTTTGACATCTCATCAAAGATGAAGAAGTATATGGAAGTCTGGGCATTTACGGGGCTGACGACTGTCATAGGCTGGTTTAAGTGATCACTTTACATACGTGTAACATTTACCAATTCTACCCATTATTGACAACCACACTACTCAAATTCTTGGAAGTTCTATATATGTATATGTTCATAATACGTGATGTGTGCATTTTTTCTGCACCACTCTGCGCTTACCCGTATAACATACGCACACGAGTAAGAATATCTGTGCCAAAAATATTTAATGCGTACCGAATACACATACAAAAGAGACAGAAAGGGGACACGTTAATGATAAATTACACATCATTTCCATCCTAAATGCACCTATTAAGGCAAAAATTTCTCATGTTTGAATACAATAAACATTGTTTTCGTAATTCTGTACTAAAAAAGGCTTTTTTTCTTGTTTCTTGGAAAATAACCCAAGAGTAAGGTTTTTCACTCTTCCAAATAGTAGTAAGAAGACTGCATATCAATGTCACACTAGCCTGATTTTCGTTGGTTGGAAGATATTGCTTCAAAGCGATTAGCCCTCCAATCAAATTATTATCAGAAAGGGAAAAATTCAATTAAATATTGTAATGATACATTTACTTTACATGTTTACTTTGACTTGCTCAGTGGTGTTGAACAATTGCTCTTGACTCTCAGGGTGTAAATGCATGGGTCATCAATTGAATTATCTGAAAACTTACTTGGGGTATCTCTTAGACCAAATGAAAGACTAAGGCATTTTCACAATGGGTTTATTCGAGGTTATGTAGCACGAACACTTATAAATATTACTTAAAACTAATTTTAATACTAGATAGACTTTACCAGACTATTGATTAAAGTTTATGTGTTGGCTGAATTTCTATTAAACTATCCTGGAACGAATTTACCTAGGAATGTGTGATTAAAATGTGCGTGTGACAGTTGTCATCTGTCAAACGCTCTGGCGGAGACTGAGCGAACTCGATGTCAAGATGGCGGCAATTCACAGCTGTCATCTGTGAAACGCTCTAGCGGCTAAAGCAGCAAACTCGATGTGACGTCATCCACTGGGACGATTTGGCGGGTGATGCAGCAAACTCGATGTGACGTCACCGCTCTAGCGGCTGATGGTGCAAACTCGATGGCGTCATCTTTGTCGACATGAGGCTGCAGGAAGATCTCAGAGTTGCGTATTGTAGGCTTTGAAGCTGGAGAAATGGAAGTTATTATAGGACACGATGAAAATAACTTGGCAGTAATACAGGACACAATACCCGACGTAATACACGACGGCGTTCCCTTTTTGTTAGGCTGTTTGGCGGGAATTTAAACCAGACGATACACGCGTGCACGTTCTTGTGAGACTATGTCGACTGCATTTCCACTTGGTCCACGTCAGTTCGGATCACAAACTTGCACACTCGAACTAGGAATAGTAAAGTTCAATTCCAATAAATAAATTAACTTTTCAACGGAAAATAGACGTAGCTCCGTCACAAAACGACAGTCCGCACGACGAGGACGTCCACTCGCCTAGGCCGATAGTCCTGGAATGAGGCGTGGTCCGGGTCGCATGATGAATCGACGGTTAGAAAACCGTTATTTAAGTAGGTCAAAGGAAGTAGAAGTTTAACGGTCGAATTGATCACGTGAATAAATGATGACTCTTTTAATTTAATGCGTAATATCGCTGTCGATATTACACTATTATCAGAAAGGGTAGAGCAATCCAAAAATTTCAATAAAAAAGGCCCTCCAATCTACTTACCTGTTTTACTAGAAGGTTTTGATAAATATTTAAAACATTTCTATACCTGAAGAACCGGTTCGATATTGATATTGATAATATCAAGTAATTGGGGTGATTAACTCTAACTCTTGTTTTTAGATGGTCTTGTGTAACTACTTTTTATCACTTTCTTTTAGTTGAATGACATGAAGGCAAGTGTTTTCAAACTGGTTATGAAAAAGTATACAGAACTTAGTTTACTTCACATTTTTTGTGTTATTAGTCTATTCAATTTATTAATGGATAAACAAGTTTTGATACTTCTTTTTCCATCTCTTATTTGCTTCCAAGGTGCATAGTGCACTGCTTTTAACGCAGTAGTATCTTGACTGTTAGTTACATAAAATCCAAGTAATCCGTCTAACTGGTTATGTACTAGTCTGGTCACATAATAAATTTTAAGTTGATTGTTTACTTTATATTGATCAGTTGATGATCTCACTGAATTATTATTTTATATTTGAATTATTTTTATCTAATATTTCATTTTCCAAGTCATTCAAATGTGGATACTGTTTACTGTTACGATTACTGTTAAAAAAACTCAATGAATACTATAAATTTCTTAACGTTATTCAAACGTCTAAGTAAAGGCTGCCTGTTTTAGAACAGGCGTTCTAAATGTTCTAAGTTACCTAGATTATTGAAATTTAATTTTAATTAAATTTTACAAATGTAAGGAACATATATTGTAAATTTATAATTTCATCAATTGAATCCGCAGTCACTTTGCGGTAATATCTATAAATTTTTTATTTTAGTTTTACTTTATTTCTTAAAATCTATTGTGATACGTGTTTCTATGCATTCCGTATAATTTTTACGGTGTTTGAAAATAATGTGAATGCATCGAAACACTAGATTTTAAGAAAACTTCAATTAAATTTTAATGCAAATTTATATTTCAACAGTTTTATTTGGAAAATGTTTATCACAAATAATAATAAAAATATAAATAAAACCCTTATCCGCACCCCAATGGTGCATAGGGCACTGCGTCATACAAACGCAGTGTTATCTTGATCGTTTACGCATGAAGCAAAGGTGATCAGCCCTCCGCTTCAGGTACCAGTCCAGGGTAATATTGAATAAATATAACAGTAAAAAAATCAGTAATATTTATTTTACCCCCCTTGGGAATCGAACCCGGGACCTACAGAACGGTAGCCGAGCGTGCTGACCATTAGACTACGGAGGCGGACAAATACACTATTATAACAAATACTTAGAATAAAATCATCTTTTTATAAATATTTGTTATCTTCATCAAAACCCTACAAAAATTACAATATGTGAATAGCTAGCTAGACACAATATCTTCAATTATTATTGATTTCAACATGTCGCTCACTCCTTTCAAGAATGTCATAAATCAAAATACTTGAATTTTCAGGAGAACGATTTTAAAGTTAAAAAATATAACACAATGTATTAAAAATAAATATCAAGCCACTTATTGAACTTTTTACTGTGCAACAGATCTTTTTAGGTAAAACCTGAAGGTTTTTTCTCCATGTGAAAAATATTTAATTTATTTATAAAAATAATTAAACAATACATTTTCTTCAAAATGCAAAAACAACATTTTCTGCCGTGTAGCGGGTAAATATTAAGTTAAAAATATGCCTCTTTTGCTGGGATATAGTACATTTTCTGGGCATTCCGAAAACATGCACAACTGAAAATTGACAATTTTTGATTTATGACGTTCTTGAAAGGAGTGAGCGATGTGTGTAGTGTACATTTTAATATGAATAACAATGAGTTGTGTTTCTAGGTCACGGCCTAAAGTCCATCGACCTAGTTTGTATGAAGAAGTTGGATACTAAAGTCAACATTATTCCGATCATCGCTAAGGCCGATACCATCTCCAAAACTGAATTGCAGAAATTCAAAGTAAGTCTTGTTTTATTAAATATTGTGTACATGGCAATGTGTTCTTATTTAATTTCGTGATAAGCACTTTGGAACAATTACACTATACACTACCTGTTAATGAAACTTTATTTTCATCTTCTTCAAACCCTTATCCGCACCCGGTGGTGCATAGGGCACTGTTTCATATAAATGCAGTGTTATCTTGACCGTTAAAACATGACGGAAAGGTGATCAGCCCTCTGCTTCAGGTACTAGGTCCAGGGTAATATTGAGTAAATATTTAAGTAAAAAAATCGCTCATATTTATTTGTTCTCCCCCCCCCTTGAGAATCGAACCCTGGACCTCCAGTACGGTAGCCGAGCATGCTGACCATCGCACTACGTAGGTTTTTTTTTTACAAAATTAAAATATTTAACACAATGAAGACCTTCAGTAAATACTTCCTTGTATGTTTTAATTCCCCTTATACTGTTTATCATTAATCAAAACATTATTGTATATCGCAAATATTTAAATAAAATATTCATTATTACATCAAGAATGTATTATCTCGTATCTATTGTTTAATACATATATGATAATACATTTTCATCCCAAGTCTTAATAAGATGTTTTTATGAATAAAACATTTCATTGGCATATTAATTCAGCAATAAATCGTTAAAATTTCTTTTATTCAAATCACATTCCTATCATATACATAATTACAAATGGATTTCTGGTGAATAACATTAAATGATACATACGTATAACATATCCATGTATAATCTAAACTCAGTCAATCTTGAAAAATGATTAAATTTTGCTCTATGAATATTTTTTGAAAATATCAATTAAGTTTTAGTCCCTGCAATAATGTTTACATATTATACTTTCAATAATTCAAATAATGTTTGGTCGAAAATACAATGTAAATATAACCTTTTAAAAAAATATACTGACTGAAAATTTCTATCAAAATTGATGTAATTTCCTGATACCTGAACCAACAGACTCCATCACGCGCCATGTTAGCTCCTGTACTAATGAATGCGTCATTGAAAGTTAAAATAATTAGTTTTCACAATTTTGGAGTAATCCCAATTTAATTCATTTAAAAAAAAACAGATAAACAATTGAAAGTAATGAAAAAAATTCGTTAATTGATTTAATCAGGAATTTCATCTACTACTTTAGTTATTTTGTCAATAAAAATAAAACAAATTACTTTGGAAACATCACTGTGGTTCATTTGCATATGAAAAATGGGTGATTTTCTTCCACTCTGAAAATATCTTTCAGTTTCTCATCCTTGATATTTTAAACTATCAGCTTTTATCATGCTACATAGTTGTTTTTTAATACTCAAAATGAACCACTTAATATTAAATTTGAATTTAAAACTTCAATCTCTGTTCAAGAAATATAAACCAGGAGTCAGAGTATTATTTTGCAGTGTGTATTAAATGCTTGATTTTCAATATCCTGCATTTTTATTAACATTCACACACGCAGGTATTAATTTATTTTGTTTTCAGTCCAAGATTATTTCGGAGCTCCAAGCGAATGGGGTGGAGATCTACCAGTTCCCGACTGACGATGAGACAGTATCGGAGACTAACAGCTCTATGAACTCTCACATTCCATTTGCCGTCGTAGGCAGTACAGATTTTGCTCGAATCGGAAACAAGATGGTCCGATCTCGGCAGTATCCGTGGGGCACCGTTCAAGGTATTTAGTCTATTTTACTACATTTGTAGATGAAAGCTCACAGGGTGCAGTTGAAATGCAACCTCTTGGACAAATGTGTGGCAAAGTAAAGTGAGATAAATGTTCAATTAGTGTAAGGGGAATGAAAACAAAGCTTAGATGGGCAATTTAGATTAAAATTAGAAGGGGTTGCGCTGATTTTGGAATGAATTATGATCCCAATTTGGTTGTTTTTGTTTGGCATAATCCAGTATACCAAATGTATATGTATGTTATCAACACTTTGTTGTGTGGCGGTTTTCTGGGTCGGCCGCTCAGCCATCAGTATATTAATCACAATTCAATCCAAACCCAATTCCCATCTGTATAATTTTTTTTTGGCATTTATTACGCTTATAGGCGTCTCTCGCTCTCTATTAACAGTATGTAAAAAGACACTTAATCGTTTCCCGCATGTGTTGAAATTGCATCATATATGGTTGTCTACCCCGTAAATGCCCAGACTTCCATATTCTTCTTCATCTTTGATGAGATGTCAAAAAAATAATATGAAAATAACTCCCGTGATTGGAGATAGTCCAGATTTTGTGTACAAGTATTTGGACACACTCAAAATGTTGTAAAATATAACTTAATAATAATAAACCCTTATCCGCACCCCAATGGTGCATAGGGCACTGTGTCATATAAACGCAGTGTTATCTTGATCGTTTACACATGAAGGAAGGGTGATCAGCCCTCCGCTTCAGGTACCAGTCCATGGTAATATTGAATAAATATTACAGTGAAAAAATCACTTTTATTTATTTTACCCCCCTTGGGAATCGAACCCGGGACCTCCAGAACGGTAGCCGAGCGTGCTGACCATTACACTACAGAGGCGGACGTTGTTGACACAAAAAATCTGTGTTGATTTAAAATTAATATTGTTTGATTCGACATCGGTTAAGCAGGATTCGTCAGTATCCAATTCGAACCCCGCCCTAATTCTATCGCACGTTTAACCTCGGCTCGTAACGCATGTCTGTATTGAAAACTATAGCGCATGTTGGTCTTCAGGTCGACCAAAAATCGCATGTGTTAAACATTTTGTGTAGTTTTGAGTGTGTGAATGGTGCTATGGTGGTGTAGGGTAGTATTGCTTGCATGCTTTGTTAGTGATTGTCCTGACGAAGAAATGGGTACGTCTCGAAACCGGTAGATGTAATCTCGGTGAGTGGTTATATACTGATTTTATTAACATTTTTTGTAAAAAAAAAAAATAAGTAAAAATGACTAACCACAAAGTAAATGCTTTAAATGTTAATAATATTGAGAATAAAATTAATACATAAGTTAATATCTGCTTTGTCTGCAGTTGAGAACGAGACGCACTGCGACTTTGTGAAGCTGCGGGAGATGCTGATCCGCACCAACATGGAGGACATGCGGGAGAAGACTCACGCCCGGCACTACGAGCTGTACCGCAAGCGCCGCCTGCAGCAGATGGGATTCTCCGATGTGGACTCCGACAATAAGCCTGTAACAATCTCGCTCCCTCTCTTCTCAAAATTTGCCTGGAAGCTTTTTTCTTTGTGTTTCATTTCATTTCATACAACCAGTTTGTAAATTCACGAACTAATAAATTAATTTAATAAATAAATGTTGTGAGAATAGTCAAATGTTGGTCCGAATAGTGACACAAATTGACAAATTAAATTACATATTACATAAAAGTATTATACATAATATAAAGTTATTCATTCGCAGCTACGGAAATAAATAATTTTTTCAATAATTATAATGTAGCTCTAACAGTCTAGTTTAAGGTTTGAAACTTTTTTTTCCCATTTTAATAACATGATTCATGAATAAGTAATATTTTCAGTCACGTCAACTCATTTAAAATATATTTTTGACTCGGGTTAGATTTCGCAGTATACTCAGAATTTTTAACTGCAGAATATGTCATACATACATAATATGTACATTTTTACAAATTTTTTAATGTACATATTTAATTTTTATGTTTTGTCGTGATGTTATGGCAGTGATCTCTTAGAAGCGTTTCAAATATTTTTCTTGATTAGCTCAACAATTCCTTTAACAATAAATTTGTTTACGGAAGAATGAAAATATATGGTTGTCTTATATAAATCTTATACTTTCTCGTTCAGGTGAGTTTCCAGCAGACCTTTGAACAGAAGAGGAGCACCCACCTTCAGGAACTCCAGCAGAAGGAGGATGAGATGCGCCAGATGTTTGTGCTGAGGGTCAAGGAAAAGGAAGCTGAACTCAAAGACGCTGAAAAGGAGGTCATTATTACGTTTTTTGCACAAAGAATTACTTTTCTTCTTCTTGGTGTAGGCCTTGCAGCCTGTTCTTAAGAGGGATTAGCATCCTGCGATTCCCAGCTGCCAAACCATCTCTTTGGTGGTCTGCCCGGGAGTCCTCTACCTTGGGTTTGGCCGTGCGGTGCAATGTGGGGGAGTCTGGAATGGTTCCATTCTCCTCGCATTGAGAATTTCATTGAACTCACTGTTTTATTCTTACACACACCATTGTCTTCTTCATTGGCTTCCCCACCTAACGACATCTTCAATCTCGCATATTTCTCTTATCCTGATGTTCCTTATTCTATCTCTTGAACACGAAGAATTCGAGATGTGTAAAAGCAAAAGCCTTCGTGGTGCAATGTTAGCATATTTAGCTTCAGTGCTGGAGGTCCCGGGTTCGATTTCCAGTGGGAATGAAAATAAATATTAGTGATTTTCCCCCTTTATATTTATTTAATATTACCCTTCATATAAGTAATGATCAAGATAACGCTGTCAATACAATACAGTCCCCTATGCGCCATTGGATGTGGATAAGGGTTAGGAGAAGAAGAAAAGCAAATGTGCCTTGATTTATATTTTCAAGTGTCATACTGATATGCGTACTTCTTACATTGAGGCCCAGATTTATGGCACGCTCTCAATGTTTGATTTTTTTAAATTTATTTTTTTATTTTATTTATTTACATTGTTATTTCTAACATAATACATTTGGAACATTTATACATATGAAAAACTTTTATATTTGGATTCGCTGTGCCTCTCCAAAAAAGAGACTGAGCTCTTGTGCTCGGAGAGGGACTTACACTTGTGGTTTAATGTTATATAATAAATGGTATAGTAGTATATTTTTTCAAGATTTATGTGTAGTGAGCTTTAATTTTTTTCTTAGGTATTTTTTTATCATCTATTTTTTAATTTTTTTTAAGGGAGTTTATTGAAATGTTTGATTGCCAAATATTTGAAGTTTTGCTGAAATTGCTTACTGATGCATTTTGGAGTAGAAAAATCATTTGAGAATCTCGAAGATAAACTTTTTTTATGTTCAAATAATTGTCACCCTTTAGTATTTGAAAATTTGATTTGATTTTGAACCTTTTGTTATTCCCAGCTGCACTCGCGGTTCGACAAGCTGAAGAAGGACCACACAGAGGAGAAGAAGAAGCTGGAGGACGCCCGCAAGAAGCTGGAAGACGACCTCATCGAGTTCAACCGCCGGAAGCAGCAGATGACGCAGAGCCACCACACCCTCACGCTCGGCAAGAGCAAGAAGAAGTGAAAGTACGCCATCGGGAGAAGCAACACCGTCAACTGAGGGGCTTCTTTCTATCCAGCGCGGGATACATTCTACCACTCGACACTGTACCAAAGCTGGCAGACTTGACTAAAAACCCGGTGATGCAAGCAATTACATACTTCAAAGCAAAATAAAACTACAGTAAACCCCCCCTATAGCGTAGAAGGCGCAATAATACGGCGGCTCTTCTTTCCCCCCTTCAGACTCAGCCGATTCACAACTTTTTTATTCTTTTTTTTTTATCTCATCATTTTCATATCATAATCCGTATTTGTATAAGCGCCCTTGAGGTAGTGTTTTACGAAAAAGGCGCTAGATAAATCTTCCAAGATTATTATTATTATTAACGTTAATATAGGTGCTGCGTTATCGCAGAAAACGTTATCGGTTTATTTTTTTTAATGGTTTTCAGACATTTTAACCAGCAAAAACGACTGAAATAAGTCATTTTAAATTAAAATCCAATTTAAATACATTAACTCCCTATAACTTTTCCTCTGTTAACGCGGTTACTATCTCAATGTTACAGAGGGGTTTACTGTATTCTACGGAGAAAGTATTGTATTATAGAAGAATATTTTATGAATACGGCAGATATTTTAAACCTTTGTTTGTCTGTGACGATGAAGTTCATAGTCGCAATACATTTTTATCAGGTAACGACGCAGTTTTCATATGTTAAATAATTATAAAATGTCAAATACATTATTTTGACTGCGGCACACCTGTATCCGGCTCGCCGCTCACCAGTGTGCCACGGCACACCAGTTGCGGAGTACTAGTTTAGACAATGGATTCAAAATAATGTCCCATGGTTAAATTAAGGTTAATAATATTAACTGTCATATCATACTTTTTTATATTACTGTTTTTTTTTTTTTTACTGTGGACTAATTTTGTATTTCATTTTCTGGTTTACACTTCACTTGGATGTTGCTTCATTTATTTTTATGGAGTTTAATTTCGAGAAAGCACTCAGAACTTACTTTTCAATTTTCAATAAAAAATTTGCTTATAGTGCCATCATATAATGAGAATTTATCTAGAATTGCTCGATATCCAATTATTTATTGGATTTAGTTCTGCTTACATCACATGGACCATTAGTCTGTCTAATTAATACGCCAATGCCAGTTTTGTTACGTGTCAGTATATGAAACATTGTGACAATGTGTTTTGATCATATTTGTGACGATATGGACTTTAACATTTTTAATATTTTAATTGCATTTAATTACATATAATGTTAGTGATGAGATATGTAAATGACATTTTCCGCTTTTTTAATGATGAAAGGTTTTTTTTTTTGACAACAATATATGTGTTTATGCATAGTTAATTCACAGGTTTTTACCAATATTGTTTCCATAGTTTTATTTTAATATCGAATATGTAATGATATTAAAAATTCTATCAATTATAATTGAATTTTAATGTAAAATATTACCACATCTTCAAAAAAATATGGTATATGATAAAAATTCAGAAATAAAAAATAAGAAAAATAATATTCCAGTATCATGTGTTATCAAATCATTTGCTATATCTCATCACTACCGATACAATTAATTTTTTTTTAATTATGTATTATTAAGCATATAATTGGCCTAGTACTTTTGCAGCATTGATTCTAAGCAAAGTGTCTCTTTACTTAGTCAGAATATTAAAAAAAATTGTTATTGCATTACATTTCAAATAAATAATATTATAGATTTAATAAGAATTAATGTCAGAATTTAAAAATTAATACTGTAATCAACCCCTTTCCTTGTAATATTTACCATATTAGATTTCATATTTGTATAAATGTAGCTCCCCATCAGATTGTGTACAATTAACATAAAGAATTCTGAAATATTTCATTCCATCTTAATATATTATATTTAGTACACATATCATTCCTCTCGAACCTTTCCTTGTTGTATTGTAATTATTAACTTCGAATATTAATCAAAAATCTTTGAAATCGATATTAATCATTAATATATTTCTTAGATCACTACTTGAATTTAAAGTGAGCCATTTTAATAAAAGATTTATAGCAATTTTGCAACATTGTTTTTATCATTCACAATTAATTATAAATCTCTTATTTTAGTTTAATATTATATATGAATTAGAGAATCTCTTCGTTTATTCTGAAATGATATTTAAAATGTGACTGCATTATAATTTATATTGCCGGCTCAAGGTCTTAATAGAGGTAATCTTAAGTTCTGTTAAAAAATTATCCTAACAAATAACATCCAAAATATCGAGCCAATCCTCCAAATGTAATTTTTTAATATCAGTTTGGCATCCAGAGGTTGATGATTGAATGTTTCGAAAAATTTTAATAGTAAAATATCAGCTTTTAAGAGTGGTTGATAAAGTTTTTACCGATTTTATGAATACGGCCATAAAACTACTTATTTACTTCCTCAGGACACAAGGATGTTCGTAGTTGTGCACTCTAAGTAAGCATATCTATTTTTAATAATCATATAATGCTGTTTATTCTATGTTGTTTCTCTCACGCTTTATTCTTCATAATTTATCATTCTCTGTCTACTGTCACCGAAATACATTTGTTAAATGTTTAGTCCCAAAGTGTTCGGTCATCCTATCCTTAAAATGTTCTCATTTCAAAGAAGTTTTCAAGTACATATGTATATTGTAAGTGGATTTTACATCGTATAGAAAATATAGAAAAAAAGAGTGTCTTGATTATCATGTAGTAGCAAATAAAGACATTTAATAAAAAAAAAAGTTTATTGTAATTTTTTCACATTTTGTGCCATGGCTATGAATTTATTCATTGCAATGTATTAATCTACCTATCTTTTTTTTCAATATGTAAGAGGATAATAGAAACATGGCACAAATTAATAAATTTATCCCTTTGTGAAAAGGCTTCGATTTCAGGAGTGGTGTATTATTTTGTATTTTTATATGTCATATAGGAACTTTTTTTACATATAATATTTCTACTGTCCAAGCAAAACAAAGATGCTTCAATTTTTATTGCATATACATATTACGCAATTCCTCTTATGGTACATAAATTTATAGTGATGAAGTGGATTTATTCTATTTTGTTTAATTTTAATGTGACATATATATTAGGAAAGCCAAATCTATAGATTATTTGTTTTGTATTTATTTTATAAGTTATGTATTTCAATTTGTCTTTATTTATATGTTTACTCAATAAATAATTTAATTTATTTTGGTTTTTTCTTTCACATATTTGTGTTAAACCCTCTTTTTCTTTTACAAATACACTTAGGGAGCAGAGGTGGGGGAGTAAGGATTGACTACCAGTTCTTAAAATCAAACATAAAAAAGTTGTGACATTTCTTATGAAGTTTTAATTTGATGAATGCAATTTTTTCTGGAGACTGCGGCCCTTGAATGAGGGTAGTAATACTTTTTCCTACTGCCGGTCTAATCACTACCCAAGGAAGGCACGCTTTCATCACAAAATTGCCTTCATGGACAAGCATGTGGTCATCAATTTAAAGCAAATACAGTGAAACCTATAATTAATATCTATCATTCCTCGAATAATCATTTTTCCTGATGTGTCATTTATTTCTCCAACCCTGAATTTATTTCATTTGAAAACAGATCGCATTGATCTTTTTCTATCACCACTTTACCGCATTTATCGTTTGAATTATGCTGCATATTTGATATATTTCGTCTGTTTTTTTTTAAGTTCTTTTCAATTTTGTTACATTAAAAGACAATATTCCAACGTGTGGGATAGAAATTATGGAACCCTTGTGTGGATTCAGCAGAAGAGGTCAATATTGATGAAGAGGAGCCGATGCCTGTATATTCATTTTCAGAAGCATGTACACTCTTTGAAAGATTAAAAGCTTTCTACTACGCACATTCAATAATTGATGCTGAATTTTTTTTATTTACTTTGTCGAAAATATACTTTTTTGCATCTGTTTGTTTTAGTCACCTCGCTTTACGCTTTTTTAAAGTTTATTTTATTTATTTTTTATTTTCTTTGATATTGCATATACTAATACGGTGCACTATGCACCATTGGATGTGGATGAGAGTTAAAAGAATATGTTATGAATGATGAAAAGCAATTAATTAAATAAAAATAATTAGGTATTCGATTATTGCATTTATTCTCCTGGATAATCAAGAAATCATTTGCTATCATAAACATATAAAAATATATGAGATAAATTCACAATTTTTGCTTTGAAATTCATAAAAATATTTTAAAACTAATTCTTACAATTTGATTCGGATCATTGCTAGACTAATATGTAAATAATTTCAATTAATTCAATTTACTTAATAATAATATTAAATTTTA
Source organism: Brachycentrus maculatus (assembly GCF_059751285.1). NCBI lineage: Eukaryota > Metazoa > Arthropoda > Insecta > Trichoptera > Brachycentridae > Brachycentrus > Brachycentrus maculatus. Next base: position 32,344 of record NW_028281822.1, read on the forward strand.
ATAATTATATTGCGCCGTTTTCGTAAAATCTACCTCAAGGGTTATAATAAGGACTAGTTACACGGAAAATGTCGTAAGATATGGTTTATTTTTAAAGAGTTTCGAAATGAATATTCCTTGTTTTTCAATCTAGTATATGCATTTTTATATATTATGATCATGTCTCTATCATAATACATAAATCATAAAAAAAAACATGCTTCATAGCAGAATAATGCCTGAAATATTTAAAAATGCAAAACGTTCCAATTATTGATTCATTTTAGCTAAAGAGCCAATATTCAAAAAAAATGTTATTTTCTTCGAAAATGATTCTCCATGGCGTTTTTTGGCGTGGTAAATCTGAAATTTTCAAAATAACTAATTGTATAACTATATACCCCATTTTATTTTCGAAACTAAATGAATTGTCTATGTTAGTATTGTTTATGGTTTTCTTCGACCAATAAGCAATCAGGATTCAAAATGCGTGGATATGATTGGATAATAAGTTGATAGAAATTCATTCAACACCACTACATATATAATATATACAATAGCTCTACTATCGCCATTTTGATACAAAAATGATTTTAATCATGCACAATTTATGTTTATAAAAATATTACTGTAACAGTGTGGGATTTTACAATTTACTTTTTGCTTAACTTATAGGTAATACGATATTTGTTAAAACTAAATGAACGGCATAAAGATTTGTGAATGATAAAAATCAGTTTCGTATAAATACGACAGTGGCGCCTTCTAAAAAAGTTTATTTATTTATATACACATGACATGACATGTTTATAATACATTCTAAATAAAAATATTTGTGATTCAGTAGCAATGTTGAGGAATATAATCTGTGGACTGTTTCATTTAAATTCCCTAGTTTCTAACATTCCAGCCTATACCTAGCAAATTTCCAAATCACAAATAAATAAAATAATTTAAAAAAAAAACAATCTCAAATAAAAAATATTGTGTTTATTTCAAGGGGTTTGTTGGGATTTTATGAAAATAGATCCGGATAAATAAAATATACTTCTCAAAAAAATAAGTTTATTTCAGCCATAAGTTTTATTACATTTTTCTAACACAAATTTATTTTAACAATAAAGTTGGTACTTCAGTACTTGATACATATATTATTTGTGTTTTAAACATTACCTTATACATGATTTTTTTCTCATTTTACATCCCTAAAGCTATTTAACAAATTTTACAGGAAACTAGAAAACACTCAAAACCGTAAGTTACAAATCTGATTAGGCCATTTATAACCAGAAACAAATTTCTTTTAGAGAATATTCTTATGGGACCATTTTTTATAGTTTCCAAAATTGATAAGAAATAATTTTTTGTAATAAAATTTATGTTGTAAAATCTTTTGGGAACAAACAAGAAAAATTTAATTCAACATAAATCACAAAGAAAAATAAAAGCATTATTTTTTTGGAAAAAGACTCCTATGGCAGTATCTGGGACAGATTAAGTTTCTTCCTCACAAAAAATGTTGATTGATTTACAGCTTTTTCAAGTCACATTATAAATCAGGATTCTGTTTGTAAACTGAGACATTTTTAAAATTTGTAACCCAAGGTTTCACTGTACTTTGAAATCCACGTTTTGTATTTTTTAATCACAAAATTAATAAATGATCTATTGATATGCCGTGTCAAATTGAAAAAAATACATATGTGTTGCTTTTCAAAGCATGAAATGTTTTCTCATACTTATCATTTTGCAAATATAGTGTGATGTCGAGGAATTGTACCCACAGGATGTGAAGGGTTTGAGTCTTTTCACGCTCTATGTGTTGAACGCTATTGATCTTGCTATCTTTTTACTAATTACAAATTAAAATATGGATTCAAAAAATGTTAAATTCATTCAACGGCTTAAGTTTAGAGATACTCTGGCTGTTATATCATGAAATGGCTTAGAATTAGAGATAAACCGACTGTCATATTATGAAATGGCATAGAATTAGATATAATCTGATTATATCATGAAATGGCTTAAGAATAAAATTATCTGGCTGTCATATCATGAAATGGCTTAATATTAGAGATAATCTGACTGTCACATCATAAAGATTAGAGATAATCTGTTAGATCATTAAATGGCTTAAGATTTAAGACATTCTGACTGTCATAACAACATACTTTTAATACCTTAACATTGAGCACTTCCCATTAGAACATTATAAGGGTAAATGTTCTTTTATTCATACATATGAGTAGGACTTTTTCTTCCCTGTAACGCAGTAGAACAGCACGGCCGTCCAAATTTAAAACACAGTAAGGGATAACACAGTAAAGTCCCTTACTGTGTTTTAAATTTGGACAGCCGAGCATTCCGGCACCTTTTTTCATAGATATAATTTTTTTAATTTTCAAAATCAATTAAACAAACAAATGTTTGGACTTACGTAATTACAATCTATATTGACATGATTCATCAAAATGATGAAATATGCTATTGTAATGAATATTTAAATGATATTTGAATATATATTTTTTTAGTAAAAAGCTTGACATGAGTTCCAGGACCTTTTTTTGTTTAAAAAAAAAGCTGCATATAAGATTTTCTTGTACTTTTATGTTTGAATTGTGGCAGGTATATTTTAGTTCAAATTAAAAACACCATTTTATTTTTGGATAAAATAATATTGTATTACAAATTCAATAAAAAATACATAAAATTTTCTCTTACAGAAAGTACTTGTGATCGTTGCAATGTTTTCCATAATAGCGCTTATAATATTCTATAAGGGAGGGCTTAATATATTTTCCCATTTTCACCAAAGCACCTATGTATGTACAAATTTGTTAGTGTCATTATTTTGAAGGAATGAGTGTGCTAAAAATATAATACAAAATATAATTTTATGGGTTGAAACTATATAATACATAATGCGATTTGATGATATTATGGCGACGTTTATGGTTATTTAATTGTCTAAGGCATTAAAATAAACCTTTTGTTTTCAACATAAATATTTTTATTCTCAAAATGTTATTTAAATTAGCGTATCAATGTTTGCCTACGTAGAGACAGTTACATAATTTATTCAAATATATTATATTAAAATATTTATATAAAAAAAAATAATACTAAAAAAGTATTTATAAAATACAAATAAAAAACAGATCAATGTCTGAAATTATACTATGCAGTATCAACAAAAACAACAAACAAAAACCTTTCAACAAATGATAAACCTTCTAAGGTACAATTTTAATTTTATTTGGTATAGTTGATAGTCTACAGTTTAATGTAAGGTATTTTTAAAAATTATATTCCAAGTGAAAATTAAAATATCTATCTGAATCCTTGTCTCATGACTGATAAAGCTAATTATGGTCGCCTCCAATCATAACTCGCCTGCAGGCGATATCCCTCCATTTGTAGTGGTGCATATACCACTGATGACTCATCAGTTTCGTGATTAGATCGTACCATCCATCTGGTTGTCTTCCACGTGATCTCCTGTCCCCGACACATTCCATCAAGATATCTGAAAGTGCGCCCAAAAATTGGAGTATTTCTATGCACATTAAGTCTTAGATAATCGAGGCGTACTTCTTGCTGTCCATGGAATTCACAGTATTCTTCGCCAACACTAAAACCCTGAAGGTAAATCAGCCTCGTTTCGTATTATCAGTTATGCCGCGATTTACCAGACAACTTATGGCACTCTCAGCAATACCAATAGGCTGTCATATATCACCTTCGCAACCGCCTTTATCACTGAATGAGGGAATGAGATGTAAGTTCTTTCATCTCAGTTTAACATGATGTAATTAGGGTGGAGTCATCAACATACCTCAGATTTGACATTGGAAGTTTCACAATAGGAGGAAACATATGGTGAAACTTCCTGCCCAGCATTCTATCGTTTTGCGAATAATATATTCACCATGGATGTTAAACAAAACTGGTGTCCCATCCTATTTAAGTTGAATATATTCTGAATATGTTGATTTTTAAAACTGACAATTGCTGAACTGTTACAGTACTATGATTGTATCAGGCTGATTAATGGTGGGGACTGACTGGAGTCACTTCGTCGTAACGTAACACGTTAAAATGCTTGCATCGTAGTCAGTACAGCGAGCCGAGCTCCTTCCGAGTACTCCATTTGATGTTCACCATGAATGTTACGTTACAACTAAATGCTCCAGTCAGTCCCCACCTTAAGAGGAATATTATACAGGTACTCCCAAATTTATAGGTACTATCAAATTTACACAGACAAATCGCTTTTTTAAAGTCAATGAAACAAAAACGACTGAAAAATTATGCTCTGAAAAAAGGCACCAATAAAGCTTAGTAAAAAATATTTTGTTTGCATACATAAGTATGGTAATCTTATTTTATTTTGTGAAGTTTTGTATTTAAATCTCATACGCTATTATGATTTCTTAAATTACAAAGTACATTGCTAGTTGAAAGACAGCATAGTTTTGAAAAAATAATTATTAATCGCCTGAAAAATGTGATTTTTAATTATTTTTTTAATGATGTTTATATATGTATATATTAGTTTTTTTCAAGCATATTTTTATACAAAGGGAATATGGAAGCCTAGGGTAAAATCTAGTGTTTGGTACAATAAAATAAAATAAAATTTCTTCTTATTTAGGTGTTCTGAAAATGTCTTAATAAAAATTGCCTTTTTACCAATATAATTTAATAACTGTAAGTACTCTTTTTGATATCATATTTCCTAGCTACAAAATAATTGGATAATATTTGGTATAATAATAATTTTCATAAGATGTAGGTAATATTATTAATAAGCTAATTTTTACATTTCTAATATTATTTTTACAAAAAATTATGTCAAAAACAGTTCACATGTTCTTAGCGCTTTATCCGCGGCTGGCACACAGTTTGTGACATTCGGTGCCCAAGATAAAAACTATGATTTTTCTTTTCTTTTTTAAACACAAGCCACTTAGGCTTACTTAACGATGAAATTGAATTGAAACATTTTTGTATATTATGTATAAGAACATAAGTATTGATATTAACACAAAAATAATTAAATTGTAATTTTCATAAGCTATCAAATCTGTCTACTATGAAAACATGCTGACGATCTTCATTTATCATGGAAACATTAATTCTTTAGATTCTTATTAATAGTAATTGACAATAAAACATGAAAATTCAGAAATATTTACGTACTATTATGAAGTTATTTTTATCGAGTTAGGTTTGAGGAATCCATCTCTTTCAATTTAAGTTAAATTTCAATCTATCTGCACAATTTGCATGTTTGATCTTACCATAGTATTTGAGTAGATTCACCTATAGTGCTCAGTGATTTTAACACAGTTGAAATTGCGGCAGACGCAAATAAACAGCAGAATATTATGAAATACATAATCAGTTGTGCATTTCGGACTTTGAAAAAACCGTGTCTTTAGAATTTCTGAAACATTCCTGTTAAGTTGCTTTCCACTTAAAACAACCCCGGCAAATGAAGACGAAGTTTGTAGTACATTCACAATCTGTCATTTATTTACTATCATAATTATGTATATTACTTTATTTATTTATTATGCAAAAAATATTATATATAAGTACCCACTTTACGCAAAAAATCTTTCTTTTCCATTTTACAAAAACATTTAATTCCTTCTCTCACGGGCAGTAATTCTTATTAAAAATATTCACACACATCTAGCAGTCGAATTCCAATCCATTGATTATATATCAGATTTTCTCATTTTATTTACAATATTACCAAATAACGATTATTTTAAATATCTTATATTCTACTGCAAGCGTAGTAAGAATCCAATTATTAAGGCTCGATGTACACATGCGTTTACACACTGTATAATCAAGTCATTTGCGTCTTGGAATACCAGAGATTTGTATGGTAAAGTGCATTTTACCACAGTTGACTCAAGTGTATTGTGAGACACAAATATTAAATGATGTGGTGAATGAAACATATGTGCATCAAGCATAAATGATTTGTGGATGGGCATTATTTAAGTAAAAGCGTATATGTATTGTGATTAAAAATTTATCCATAAATTTAGTTTTGAATAAGCGTTTGTACATCATAAAACAATTCCATCACATAATTTAAGAAAAAATTATCAAATTGAACTTTTTTGTTAACACATTTAAAAAAAGTCCACTTGCCAAAAGCAATGCTTGGATAAAAAACAAATTCATCTCAAACTACTGCGGTCACAAAAATAGGATTCAAACACTTAAAAGTATTTTTCTTCGCAATTATTGTATAATGGAGGTGATTTGAGCTTACACATGTAGAAGTGACACCACACAAATCAAGCTTTCTCATACATAAAACATTTATATTTATTTTATTAAACTTAATCTAAAATCGTTATAGAATTTATTAGGATAAATCATTTTAAAGGGATGAAGATGTGGGGGAGAGGAGAGAGGAATTACATAGTTTTTAAACTGGTAAAGCTTTTAACGTGTTTAAAGAATACGGGCATTTATCAAATGTATGATAATTGCACATTTATTTTGCTAAGCAGATGATAAAATTCATAAATAAGACAAATATTGTGTAGACATTTAACTGAAAACACACTTCAATTGTTAGATCGGTATTTTTTCAGACATTAGCGGAACAGGTAAGGTTATTTTACTATTTTGCTAAGCAGCTATTTAAATCCACAAATAAGAAGAATATTATGAGATATTTAACTGAAAACGCTCCTCAATTGTTAGATCAGTATAGGTTCTGACATCAGTGGAGCAGGTAAGGTTTGGTTAGGTGGAGCACTTGGATATTAGGTTGGGTTGGGTGAAGTCATGGTTTGAGCGTAGCAAGTTCGGCACACGGGAGCGGAGCGGCCAGACGCCAATCCCGACAGGGGAATGTGCTTATCGATACAGCGGGTACAGAATACACCTCCGCACTTCCAGCAGTGATACTGAAAATAAAATAGATTTATTAATTTTAACTTGATCCAAAAACTTCTGAATCTTTTTTTGATAAAACTTTTTGTCTATGGCTTGAAATATATAGAATAAACGAAGATTTATGAATAATCGTATGTATGCAGAATTCATTCTCACTTTATAAAATAATTTCATCTTAAGTCATTCCACTCTTTGAACAAATGGTTGGATATAAATAGTAAATATTTACAACATTTTGAGTGTGTCCAAATACTTGTTCACAAAATCTGGATTATCTCCTATTACAGGAATTATTTTCATATTATTTTTTGACATCTCATCAAAGATGAAGAAAAATATGGAAGTCTGGGCATATGCGGGGCTGACAACTGCCCCGTAAATGCACAGACTTCCATATTCTTCTTCATTTTTGATGAGATGTCAAAAATAATAAGTAAATATTTACTACGTGGCCAGTACGATTTTAAAATTCAAAATGCATAAAAATATATTTTCAGGCATTTTTTCTGCAAACAAACTGAAGAGCAGTGATGTTTTTAATGAAATTTGTACATGTTTATGTTGGGAAAATAAACAAAAGCAGTGAATGAAGTTAGTAACATAAGGTTTGATTTTTTTTTATTGTTTTTTTTTTTTTTCACTTTCTTCTCGTGATTTTATTTAAAATATCTGGCAAAATAAACCTCTAATGTCGAATTTTTAAACTTTTTCAAATGTTTAAAGTTCTGTAGGGAAAAATTGTTGGAGGAAAAACAAATTTTGTAATTAACGAGCTTCTAACAATTTATTTTAGAATTCATTTTATCAGTAGATTACCTTTCGACTAAAGTGATCAAATGGTGTGGAGCACACACACTCTTTGACATTCTTGATTGTCTTCCAGTCAAGTGCGATGGAGGCTATTTCCTCCTGTATCTGCAGAATGTCGGTGACCGGAACGCCACCGTGGATGATGATGTCATCCGTGGGGATCACAGAGAACTGTTTGCTCTCCTCCAGCAAGGGATTGGAGTTCTGTCCGTCCAGCTTCAGTGGGTGGTCATCATTAGCGCAAGCCAGCTCCGATAGACTAGCATTTGTCTTCTCGTAGAGATACCTGGAGAGAGAAAATATTAATAGAAAAATAATTCCTTACTATAATTTTAACATAATGATTTTTACAAAGAATAAAACTAAATTTTCATAAAAAAGGTTAATTTTATTTACATTTGAAGTAATAACTATAAATATTTTGTAATAACTTAATTATAATGTCTACCAGTTTCAAAGCTAACCGCTTCTTTTTCAATACTGATTTATTCTATTAATTACTAATCAGTCTTGAAAAACAAGCGGTAAGCTTTGAAACCAGTGGACATTATAATTGATTTTTGATAAAACATTAATAGAAATTTTAAAACAAAGTTATATTTTAATTATAAAGGTTGAATCTCATTAAAGTAATACTCAAAAAAAGTTTCATTAAGTGCGTATTTAAAACTTTCCAAAGGTTGACCAGTTTTGGAGTAACGATTTGATTATCATTCGATTATCGAATTTCGCAATGTTTGTGCTATTACATTTTTGTAATCGGTGAATGTAAGTATAAGTATTTTATAATTATAAGTACAAAAAAAACTGAAATTACCTATTAGTAAAAAATGTAATTTTAACCTACTAATAACGGTGAGTTAACTTACTTGTTGTCAAGTTGGTTGGAATCGTTCAGGTGATTGACAACAACAAAGTCGGAATTGTCATCCTTTTCTGGAGAGGGATGATTGGTGATCTCCTTAACCTTCGGTTTAGTGTGTGGCTTTTTCTGGCGACTCCCCAATAAAGATTTTAATGAAGTAATCCTCTGAAACAAAAATAATAATAATATGTATGAAATATGTTTAGTTGAAATAAAAATCGACAGATGTCAGCTGTACTGGGTTAACGAAAAAAATTCTGCCTTATGATTTTTAACTTTTATGCTTTTACAAAATAAAAAATAAGAAAATTAGGAGCAGAACCAGAAAAGCGCATATCATGGATCGCGTAGCAAGATTGAAGTGGCAATGGGCAGGACATGTTGCGAGACAAGACCCCACAAGATGGATCCCTAACATTTTAACCTTCGGAATATAAAAAAGGTGTCGGAAGACCTCAAAAAAGATAGTCCGACAACATAGCCTCTGTGGGGGGTAAAAATTGTCTGCAAGCAGCAATTGACTGAAAAAAATGGAAGGATACGGAAGAGGCCTATATCCAGCAGTGGAGGACAGAAGGCTAAAGAAGAAGAAGATACTTTTTCATAGTTGGCATCAAGCCAGTGTTCCAGTGACATGATATTCCAACAGACGCCACATTCATAAATGAAAATATTCATACCTTGGTGAGGAGAGTAATATGATCTTGAAGGGAGGATGTGTGATCAGTAGTGGCCAGTAACAGGTCACCCAATGGTTCACGCGGATGAACTCCATTCTCAAATCTGCAGTACATACCGCGCCAAAACCTAAAGTAGACATACAAATTGTAAAATTTCATCGAACTTGTTAATGTCACATTTGCAATGTTAATTTTTAATGTCTTTATTTAGTACATGAAACAAACAGGCAATTGAAACATTCAATGATAAAAGACATCATGCAACAGGTATCCATTTATCGAGTATGAATGCAGATATTTTACGATGAAGGCGGACGTTGAATTTAATCGATACAATGAAAATTAGTGACTTTTTTGGGTTTTATTATTTCGAGAAATAAAAATACTTTGTGTTCTGATCCACTCACATTTTTATTAACCAACTAGTTTTGGCAACAACCTGTTGCCCTCTTCAGGGTTTCATTTATTACTATAAATATATATATATATATATATATTTATATATATATATATATATATATATATATATATATATATATATATATATATATATATAATATATATATATATATATATATAAATATATATATAAAAAGAAACAGTGTACAAGTTGTTGGGTTTCAAAAGGGGGAAACCCAACAACTTGTACACTGTTTCTTTAAATGAAACCCTGAAGAGGGCAACAGGTTGTTGCCGAAACTAGTTGGTTAATAAAAATGTGAGTGGATCAGAACACAAAGTATTTTTATTTCTCGAAATAATATATCAATATGATCCACAAAGTTAATGCTTTCAATATTCAAAACATTTATGGGTTTTCTTTATGAGTGTTTTTTTATGGATTTCATCCAGTTAAAAGATACTTTTTACTTATAAGAGAATGGCAGATTTTTCAAAATAAAACTCTCAGTAAAACCTTGATATGACGGACCTCTATTTAACAAACTTTATATATATATGTATAATGGACAAAAATCAGTGATGAAATAGTTCATGAAGAATCTGTTAATAAAAATACTTACTTAATTCAACCAAATATGGTGGCAAAGAAAAGGCATACGCAAGATCTTTTCAATTGAAGCATAAAAATGCAACATCCGAAATTTGAATAGCTTGCTTGTCAATCATGGGAAGAACAGTGAATTCACTAATTTTCATATCGCGCACTCCTTTCAAGAACGTCATAAATCAAAAAACTTGATTTTTCAGGAGAACGTTTTTAAAGTTTAAAAATATAATACAATGTATTAAAAATAAATATCAAGCCACTTATTGAACATTTTTCTGAGCAACAGATATTTTTAGGTAAAACCTGAAGGTTTTTTCTCCATTTGAAAAATATTTAGTTTATTTAAAAAAATAATTAAACAATACCTTTTCTACAAAATTAAAAAACAACACTTTCTACCCTCTAGCGGGTAAATATTAAGTTAAAAATATGATTCTTTTTCTGGGGTATAGTACATTTTCTAGGCATTCTGAAAACATGCATAACTCAAAATTGACAATTTTTGATTTATGACGTTCTTGAAAGGAGTGAGCGATATGTCTACAATAGTAATATTTTTGATATTTTCAATGATCTGGTTATGTAAACAAGACCACCGATTACATAAAATAAAAACAGATGTTATGAACACTTTTCAACAGTAAATGAATAAAACAAACAAAAAACAATCAAAAGCTAACTGATTGCAACGGTAACAGAGTAAGAACAACCAAACGTTTAAAATTCACATTCAGAGTACACAGATTACAAAAATGGCATTTTCAAGTCAAGTTTCAGGTTTATGTAGAGAAGAGTCGATAGAGAAAATGCATGGCACATTCCGATAATGTCATGCTGCAGATAGTCGAGTGGCTAGATAGCCGATTTTTATGGTAGATACCATAAAAATCGATCTGAAATTGCATTTATTAAATGGATTTTTTTTTCTTTTAAATGTTAGGATTGATTGATAGTCTTAATCCATATTTTCTAGATTCGAGCTCTGTTGCCTAACCCCTAGTAATTATAAAATTGAAATGACACACAATGATTCAATTTCTTCTTTCCGCACCCAATGGTGCAATGCATTATTTCAAACGTTAACTTCATCATTAATTTCTTGAATGTTTTCCGCAGATACTTTGTGGCACATTTTATAAACTTTATAAAATGAAATAACTTTGTTATAACCACTTTTTTATTAATACAATTTAACCTACCTGTTTCAACAAGAACCTTGTCATCATCAGGGTTTATATTAATTCAAAAACATTAAAATACTCTCACCAAAAAACTTCCACACACTTCGTAAAAATGATGATGACAAGGTTCTTGTTGAAACCGGTAGGTTGAATTGTATCAATAAAAAAGTGGTTTTAACAAATTTATTTTATTTTATAAAGTTCATCATTAATTGTTTAAAGTCAAGGTGATCAAGGTCTTACACTCCAGATTCTTAAATCTAGAGATGGAATATATTTGATGGGATAAAGATGACATACTATATATTATTAGATTGAAACCAATATTTTTAGCTTTTCCACTTTATTTTTATTTGACCAGCGACCGGGTTTCGTCGTTACCGACATCACCAGTCTGATGATGTCGGTAACGACGAAACCCGGTCGCTGGTCAAATAAAAATAAAGTGGAAAAGCTAAAAATATTAGTTTTAATCTAATAATATATTAAAAATGCAATTCCATCACGAAGTGTCAGTGGATAATATAAATCTATTAAAAAATGACATACTATGATGGGGCTCAGAGCGAAGGACAATGATGCAATTTGGGTAAGAGAATGAAGAAAGAATAGTAAGTGGGGAATGAGGAATAGCTGCAATGGTGAGATTAGGTTAAGTACTCAGGGTTGTTTACGTATCGTTTTGCAAGCATGTGTCAATTAGACAATACTAATGTGTAGAAGTTTAGGAGAATATTGCATTGAATGTGATTGAATTTCTACCCTTTTGAAAAAATTAATATCTTAGAGATTTTTTAAAATTAAATTTGTATATAAATACCGCATCAATCCGATATATCATATGGGTGTGGTTTTCCGTTATAGTTACCCTTTTAAGTAAAAAGAAAATCTCCACATTTGACTATTACCATTCAAAATGGCAGCTAACACAACAGAGCCGGAATCCTAAAATTCAGGATTTAGAGTTTCGAAGACCCCCCTAACCCTTTGCTATATTTAATGAATGCAATTGGAAATGTACATAGTGACTGGCCTAAGAAGAAACATGTAGGAAACATTACAATTAGTATTATTATTGCACTCACTGAATAACGATCTTAATGTTCCTAATGGAGTGCCAAGGTTTACTATTAAAAAAACAGAAAATTCCACTGTTCACAAATAAATCATTAAGACCAATATATTATAAATGCAATAAAAAATAATACTTAAGTATAAGTAAATCATAATTTTGTTGAATGCATCTCTGTGTCTTCAATATTCAAAGATTACAATCATAAGTAATTAAGCGGAAATATTTTTGTATTTTTGTATGCGAGTAATCCAGGGTAGACACTGCTTTTCTGCCTATATAGAATGTCTCTGGGACTATTAAACAATTGTTTATCTAGCACCTACCAATATATATGTATGCAATATTGTCAAAACTTGACAGGAAAAAAATGCCATATGATTTGATAACAATTATCAATACCTATTGAGTCATGTCAATATATCTTTTGTAACTAAAATAAGTAACTATCTATTACGCTGTTTCTTCGCAGGGGTAGACAGAGAGAATAGAATGCCAACCAATATGTCTGTGCAAACAATCTTCGCCTCTTTCACATTCATGCATTACGTACATTCACTCTGTTCCAAGCATTCACTCTCTTTTCTATATCATTTTCAATCTTTCCATATCTAGAAAACACACTTCCCAAATAATACTTACAAAATCATCTCCTTTTTTCAAAATTTCCCCATTTACTATTATTTAACATCAAGATCTGCATTAATTTCTTTGAAAAACCATGACTTGGGATTTATCAACAAATCACTTTCCTATATTTTGTCAGCAATTTTAATCTAAAAAATTCAATAAATAAAGAGATATGTACATGCCATTTTATACACATCTTATACAAAGTAAAACATTTGTAAAACAATGTTTTTATATAAATATAAAAAGCACAAATTTTTAGTGGTTTCTCAATTTTTTTGGAATGAGTTAGTGGCAAAAACCCAGAAATGTAAATAGGTACATGAGTTATTACAAAAGTGTGAGTTTTATTTACAAGGAGAGAAAAAATAGTGCAAATGGAATTAGTATTATCTGTATGTCTACAGGATAAATATCTTTAGGGATCTGGGCAAAGAAAATTAAAGAAACTATTTATGTGTTACCTTATGTTCTGACTGATAAGGTTGGGTTGCAGCAGGTCTGAGGCAGAGGAAGGATCGTACAGGGGATTGTAGTACTCGTTCATGTGACTAGCCATGTAGCCCCACAAGGAAAACGTCCTCTCCGATAGTCTAAAAAATAAATTCAATTGTGGATTTAAAACAACAATATAAGACAATTTAAGCAATTAAAGACCGAAACATCATTACATCAATGAGTGTTTGAATAAAAAAGTGAAAAGTTTTCAATGTTGTAAACAGTTGTTCATAAATCAAGAAAGCATATCGCTCACTCCTTTCAACAACGTCATTTATCAAAATTTTTAAAAAAATATAACGGAAGTAACTAAAGTTTAAAAATATAACGAAATGTATTGAAAACAAATATCCCATATCAGTTCAATAGGTGGCTTATTGAAAATAAATAAGCCACCTATTCTATTTAGATCTATTTAGGTATAACCTGAATGTTTTTTCTCCATTTGAAAAACATTCATATATTTTTAAAAATAATTAAACAATACCCTTTCTTCAAAATGCAAAAACAACACTTTCTGCCCTGCAGCGGGTATTAAGTTGAAAATATTAAGTTAAAAATATGCCGCTTTTGCTGAGATACAGTACATTTTCTGGGCATTCCGAAAACATGCACAACTGAAAATTGACAATTTTTTATATTTGACGTTGTTGAAAGGAGTAAGCGATATTTTGAAAAATTATACTTAATTAATATATACATAGTCTCCCGCTCTAATGGACTTGATAAGGATGACATGATTGGAGAATTGGGGTGGGGAGTGACCTAAGATCGAGGCGGACCTTCTCGCACTTGCCCACGAAGGTGCTTCATCTAATGGACCTGATTAGGTTGACATGAGTGGAGAAGTGACCTGAGATCGAGGCGGTCCTTCTCGCAGTTGCCCACAAAGGTGCCGTACTGGCAGGCGTGCGCGTGGTCGTGCAGCGCGAGCAGGAAGCGCTCCCCAAACTGGAAGGCGGCGGGGCGCGCGCGCGCCAGCTGCCATACGGCGTCCAGCAGCTGCCCGAACACGGGCGAGCGCTCGCGGCCCTCGCCCAGCACATGCCCGCAGCGCTCCGAGAACTTGTGCCCAAACGCCAGCCAGTCCTTCTCGATCAGGGCCTGCAACACGCGCAGTAAGGCAAATTTTTAATGTATTTTATAAAAAATATTAACATACATACATAAGAGTATTTTCAAATGAGGCTGGCGCAGAGGGTATATAGGGTATATACCCTTCCCGTCCTTAAGCATGATTTGACCAAAGGGGCAGAAGTACCTTTCCCATCCAAAGCTTATTAACCTTTATCCTTAAATGAGTAATGGAAATTAGTATTCTGGAATATTATATATCGTGGGTGTACTGGCAAAAAACATGACTTAATGATGCATATTATAAAGATTTCAACGTGTTTTAAACTGGCAAAATATACTAAGTAGTTTGAAATGTCATATATCGCTCACTCCTTTCAAGAACGTCATGAATAAAAAAACGTGAATATTCAGTTGTGCATGTTTTCGGAATGCCCAGAAAATGTACTATATCCCAGCAAAAGAGGCATATTTTTAACTTAATATTTACCCGCTACAGGTAAGTGTTGTTTTTGCATTTTGAAGAAAGTGTATTGTTTAATTATTTTTTTTACATTTTAAATATTTTTCAAATGGAGAAAAAACATTCAGGTTTTACCTAAAAAGATCTGTTGCACAATAAAAAGTTCAATAAGTGGCTTGATATTTATTTTTAATACATTGTATTATATTTTTAAACTTTAAGAAAATTCTCCTGAAAAATCAAGTTTTTTGATTTATGACGTTCTTGAAAAGAGTGAGCGATATGCCATCCGAAAAAAATATTTAATTTCACAAGTTTGTTTTTGCCCTCCTGTAAAATTTGGTCTGAGATAGATATACCCCTTTGCCTTTACACCACCGATATTTATTCTCAGCAGTCAAACGGTTAAGGCAAATATCTGTCACAGGATTGTATCTCACCTGGAAGCCTTTGACGGTCCTATAGTAAGGGTCCAGCATGATGGAGGCGAGGGAGCACACTTGCGCCGTGCGGTCCCAACCGTCGCTGCAGTGGACGACCACGGAGACGCCGCGCGCGATGGCTCCCGCCACCACGCACGACGTCTCCAGCACGCAGCGCACGTGACGCAGCCACTGGGAGGATTCCAGACCGTTGAGGAAAGCCGACATGGACTGGGTCTTCTGCTCACAGGCTGTACAGAATATTGCAAATATAATTATTTATTGTTTCGGCATTCACTTTGTAGTACGACATGATAAAATTATTATACAAATAAAACACTCATTTTTTAATTATTATATTGTTACGACTCGTTTCGGAAGCTACAGATGCTTCCATCTACTGGTTTAAATATAAACTGTTTTATTTTGAAGAATTAACAATAAATATGGGAGTCGAACACTGCAATATATCGCTCCAAACATTTTTAATTTGTTGCCGACGAATGTTAGAGGTCAAAATAAAATATGGAACAAAGGCAAAATAAAGGAATGGGTGAATGATTAAGAGTTTATTTTATGAAAATTGTAAAATGTTTATATTCTTAATTTTTCTCACTTTTTTGTGTGTATATTAGGTTAAAATTGTCAAAAACAGTAAAAAATGTATTAAAAAAGAACTCCAACGACAAGACACACAAGGTGGCTTGGTGGGTCTCTGCAAAAAAATTGTTTTAAATATGTTTTAAATTGTGATTTAAATTAATGTACACAATTTATATTAATAATTTTTGTTTTAAAAATTAAAAAAAATTGTTAAATCCATTAAAGACAAAATAAAGAGTTCTAGCATTCTTACACCTTTCCTATACCTTACTGACATCAATAGTAAGGTATAGGAAAGGCAATCGAGATGGTATGGGCACATAGGACGTAGAGAATCTGAACATATCAAAAAGTAAACCAGGCAATTGCTGTGAAAGAGAGCTGACCCCAACAGCCAACAAAGACGATAAGTTGAGATGAGGCCAGGAAGAAGAAGAGATATAAAACTAGTTAATATTTAAACCTGTAACAAGAAACTAGTTTAGGTTCCGAAACTAGTTGTTACAATATAAAAAAAAATTATATAGAATTCTTAAGAATTTTTTGGACAGCCCTGATCTCCTAAATCAAATAAAGCTTAGCGTGCGTCGAAGAGGTACTAGGCAAAAATCTGTATGCGCAGTATATTTACATAATGCAAAATATGCCATGTTCTCTCCGATTCCGCGGCTTCACATGTTAGCGAATGCTTTTGAAAGTATAGATTTATTTCATTTATTGTTATCCACCTTGAAGTCTGTACTTTCTCAGCATTTCTTCTGCATGTTATAATGGATACATTTAAACGTTGTGTTTCACTCTCTCGCTGCTCGCTGATAGTGTTGTGAAGGAGACGTATATTAACCAGTGCTTACTATTTGTTATTTTATTATTATTTTATGTTGAAGACTTTTTGTTTCTCTATTAGTGTATTCGTTGGTGTATTTTTATATTGGATACTGTATATATGTATTATGTTAAAGGCATCAGCCGTTTAAAAAATAAATAAATAAATATTATACTCAAGTGGAAAAAACGAGTGTTTTATTTATAATTTGCAAATATAATAATGTTTTGAAAAGATTTACTATAAAAACATATGTATAGTAAATCATTCGAATTCGTTACCTACAAAGTAAAGACAAAGAACAGGTGGTCTTTGACTTACATACATAAAGGTGTCCTGAAATAAGTACAAAAAGTACAAAAGTAGAGAAATTTAAAAAGAAAGGAAAAAACGAAACATACTTTCAATGACTTTCTGCAAGCTGCTTCGCATCACGTGAATGTTCTCAATGCCGAGAAATTGAAACTTGATGTTCTCATAGAAAGCTTCATTTTCGTAACCCTTTCCTGCAGCACGATTAGCCATGGCATTTATCTAAAAAGAAAAGATAAATTAAAAAAATATCTATAATTTTTTGACATCTCATCAAAGATGAAGAAGAATATGGAAGTCTGGGCATTTACGGGGCTGACGACCGTCATAGGCTGGTTTAAGTGATCACTTTACACACGTGTAACATTCACCAATTCTACCCATTATTGACAACCACACTACTCAAATTCTTGGAAGTTCTATATATATGAACTAATTTAGAAACCTTGTTCTTAAACCAGCCTATGACGGTCGTCAGCCCCGTAAATGCCCAGACTTCCATATTCTTCTTCATCTTTGATGAGATGTCAAAAAATTATATGAAAATAACTCCTGTAATTGGAGATAATCCAGATTTTGTGAACAAGTATTTGGACACACTCAAAATGTTGTAAATATATTATCTGGTCAAATTATAAGCTTAATAATAAAAATGAAAATGGTATTTTCTGGCGTTTCTCATGTGTGTGATTATAATCCAGGATTCGGATCTCACATACTAATATAAGAGTTTCTGCTCAATAAAAAGCTTCTTTACACCTCTTTTGTGAACAAGTATTTGGACACACTCAAAATGTTGTAAAAAATATCTACATAAAATATATAGAAAAATTACACTGGGCAATAATGATTTTGTAACTGAAATTTCGATGACTGATTTGGACTAGGTTAATCGTTCTTATTCAAAGTCTATATGGTGACAAGCTTGTATATTATTATATGTAGTTTGTATGGACCACATACGTTGAAACCGTAATAGTGGTTGATATGTAGACATGCTTTACAAGGGATTCAAAAAAAGTACTGATAAGTATGGAGTAACAGTGGAAATATATTAACTTATTAATATTGAGTACGATAGCATTATATGTTTATAAAAATATTTATACATAAATAATAAGATAAACTTTAGTCAATATCAGAATTGAAAATATCCATAACTAAAAAATCTGATGTGCTACATTTTTTTTGCTTTCATTTTTGAATTCAGCTCATTTTTATGCCAGTTACAACATAAAAGTTGTAAAATTTTTTGCCAGTGTTATCAGGGCATCATAAATGATCAAGAGATAAGGGTTATAAATACTTACTCTGGGTCGAGTGTCCACAACGTACATAAAGCCACAGTTAGGATTGGTCCTCCTGATACAGTCCAGCATTTGTTCATCTTCCAAACATCTGAAAGCGGAGATTTCATGAATTTTCATTTGATTTTATTAATAAACTTCGGACGGGAAAGGTATTTCTACCCGTTCGGTCGATTGATGCTTAATGACTGGAAGGGTGTTTTTACCTTCTGCGCCGTCGTCATTTCAAAGGCAGAAAAGAAGGAATTATCCAATGTGTTTATATGAAAATTATATATCAATCTCTGTAAGGTCTTAACTATAATAATAATAAAACCCTTATCCGCACCCAAATGGTGCATAGGGCACTGTTTCATATAAACGCAGTGTTATCTTGATCGTTTACACATGAAGGAAAGGTGATCAGCCCTCCGCTTCAGGTACCAGTCCAGGGTAATATTAAATAAATATTACAGTGAAAAAATTACTTATATTTATTTTACCCCCCCTGGGAATCGGACCCTGGACCTCCAGAACGGTAGCCGAGCGTGCTGATCATTACACTACGGAGGCGGACAAGGTACACACAAGGACGGAGGCGCACAAGGTCTTAACTATATGTACATAATTATCAAATCCCGTCGCCAGTGGTCCACGGGCATAAAAAATGTTTTAATTACTTTTATTTTACATTATTTAAGTACCATTGATCAAAAAAATATGAGTTCAATATTATAATTTTACGTGGATTTAGTTTTTAGTGGAAATGCACTTTTAGTGTTATTTAAAATATGCATTATCCGAGCGCAGATAGGAGTAAAAAAAAAACTATTTTATTATTTTTTTCAAAAAATACATCTTTAAGTTACTAAGTTAAGAATGTACTATGTTTGGTAATTGAAAATAGACTTTTACTCAACCTGTCCGAGAGTTTCTGCGGACAAAACTGTATTTGAGGGGTGAGTTTTTATTTTAATTTTATTTTTATCATATTCAATGGTATAAATACTAAATTTTCTTGAATAAAAATTATTCACTGACCGTGCGCTGAATCCACTGAGTGGCTGGGAGCATCGGGCAATTGCGGCCTTGTTGTGGTGAAGATATGATAGAACAGGAAGTCTGCCTCGAGAACGGAATCGGGAACTTCCCAACAACACCTGGGAAGATGCCAACGCAGGGACGTAGAGATCCCGAGGATACGTGTCACACAACTGTAATTGATTACACCTCGTTAAAACAAGGAAAATTAAGAATTGGTTTAAGTGAGCAACGATCTGGCCAAGTTGGAGACTCTTCAATTCTCCGTACCTCTTTATTGCCACCTTGCTCAAAACAACCCCTGCGTTTAAGCCTAATGACCATCTGACCTGTTTAGAATATAGAGATTAGAGAATATAGAGAGAAAGATGATTTATTTAGCCCGTAAAATACTACCTCAAAGGCACTTATAAAGACTTGAATAATAATAGGATGATATGATAATTATAGAATTTTTTTAAAATTAAAATGTCCTCAATCGGTGTCGGGGTGTTGAGTGGGCTGAGTCTGGAACAGGGAAAAGATGAGCCGACAAATTTTTACGTCTTCCTCTCGACCCTCTTGGCTGTTTTGTGTGTCTTGAATGGGCGATGTTGGGCAGAATGCTTGGATCATATACATTATATAGCATTTCGTCAACTAGCGACCTTTGGCATTGGGTCATATTGAGTGAATTCAAAATTATTTTATTTAGTAAAAAGATAAGTATTTGTGTTCTTATTATGTACACAAATATTTCAATTTCATGCTATTTTTCTAAGGAGCCCATTATTAAAAACAGATAATGCAGAGTGGACTTGAACCTAGAGACTTTGCGACACTAATCACGGTACCACAAAACAATTTATTAATGAAAGGGCATAAGTGATGTTCCTTACATCATAGTCCTTGTTGGCCGTGCACAGGACCCATTGTTCGTTGGGAACCCTCATCCTCTTGTATTCATCCCTCAGGTTGAACATGTCCCAGCCGGCAGACTTGGTGACATCCTCGGAGCTGGACGTGTAGTGGAAGCAATACAGATCTTCTATGTGAACTGAAAATCAACACAGGTGTCAATGATATTAATTTGGTATTAACAAAATTTTTATTATGTCCTAAGTTTTGAAAGCTCAAAATTCTAGATTTATCCGTTATAAAAAAATATTTTACTAACCATTGTTGTTACTAAAACCAAAAGGTATTTCATTTAAATTTTAATTCAAAACTTATGTAAAAAATTTAAAATATGTGGAAAAATCTAATTCTTTAAAAAAAAACATCCTCAAATTATAAGCTACTAGAAATTATAAAATTTATATTTGAAGCACTAACTTTGTAATTTTCTATGTTTTAATTAAAATGTAAGTTTGTTTTAAAATCATTATATATTTATAGTGATTTTAGAACAAAGTTAAATTTTGATTATACTAGAAGTTAGTTAGAATTTCATCCGCCGTACTATGTATGTACTGCTTTACTATAAGATATGGAAAAAAAATATGTACAATTTATTACGTCTTTTATGCATTGATATCTGCAATGGTTTTTATTAATGTTTTTTGTTGTTACACACCCGGTTGGCTCATTTGCAACAAGGAAGTGTGCATGTCGTGGCAGTCTCTCTCTCTCGGAATGACGAACGTGACAGACTGGAATGTCTTGGTCCGGACCAGCAGCGGGGAGCCGGTTGTGGAGAGGGGAAGGCGTTCCGTGACCGATATATGAGACAACAGGATCTGTGGAGAAGGAAAAAACATATCCAGTAATTATGTATATTTTTTTAACCCTTATCCGCACCTTAACCCTTCACTGCATGACTGCATGACTGCATTGACAGTTCGTCTTGGAGAGACAAGTGAAGTTATCATTTTGGCGTTCATAGCGCGTCTTTTGGTTAAATTATTATTATAAATTTAATCAAAGATACATTGTATGGCAAAATAATCAACATAGTTACATATATATATATATATATATATATATATATATATATATATATATATATATATATATATATATATATATATTTTTTTTTTTTTTTTTTTTTTTTTTTTTTTACGTGCTACCTCACTAAGACAGCAGATTGCTCGTGTTTAGAGAGGGAGTTCGCTTACAGGGTTTGTACATATAAATAAGAAGTAAAAATAATAAATAATTAATGGTAATCAAAAGGGAGTTTGCCTTGTATGTTTTTGTAAATCATTTTTGAAAGATTTTAAATTGATTATATTTTTTATTCTTGCAGGTAGTTTATTAAAATGTTTTATTCCTATAAAAGAATAGTGGTTTTGAGCTGCACTAGTGTTATATTTTGGGGTCTTTAAGTTATTTTGTGATCTTGTATTTCTAAAATTATGTGTCAATAATGTTTCCCTTTCTTTAAATATTTGTAAAATTGATGCTCTTTTAAAAATCGATTCTACAGTAGGTGCGCTAAATTCTTGGAAAATCAAGTTTGATGGATAGATCCTAGACTTTTTTAAGATAATTTTTACAATATATTTTTGTGTTATTAATAGAGGATTTATAGTAGTTTTATAGGATCCTCCCCATCCAATAATTCCATAATGTAAAATTGATTGTATCAAGGCAAAGTAAATAGTTTTAATAGTCTTTAGAGATAGTATATTTCTGAGTCTGACAAATACATATATAAGTTTTCTAACTCTCTTTATTAGTAGATTTGTTTGTGGTTTCCACTTCATATTTTCATCTATTATCACACCGAGGTATTTTATTTCATTTACTTGTTTTATTTTTGTACATGTTTGTGTGCATAAAGTATCATGGTTAATGTCATTTTCATTTTTGTGTATTGTAATATTAAAATCTGACGGAAGGTCACTACGATTTATCGAGAATGATACATAGTATGTTTTATCGCTATTCAAGGACAAAATATTTGAGTCGAACCATAATTTTAATTTATTCATGTCATCATTTACTGCTTTTTTACTATATACGTGAGTTATGAATGTATCTAATCAGTAACAACAGAATGCTTGCTTATATTTTTAAAGGACGTTCTAACACTAACTTTTGGGTATGTAACAAATTTGAAACACTATGCAGTGATGGGTTAGTGGTGCATAGAGCACTGTGTCATATAAACGCGGCGTTTCACACCACCCAGTCAGTCCCCACTTTAAGCGTTTGAAGACTGAAGACAAATACAGTATAATAATAAAGCGTGTTATTTTATTTATTGTTTCGGCATTAACTTTGTGGTAAGACATATTACAATGATTAAAGAAAACACTTGTTTTTTACCACTTGAGTTTTATTATAGACAACATGTTTCAGAAGTTAAACTTCCATCATTCAGGTCTTTATAATAACTTATTATACAGACCTGAATGATGGAAGTTTAACTTCTGAAACATGTAGTCTATAATAAAACTCAAGTGGTATAAAACAAGTGTTTTCTTTAATCATAAAGCGTGTTTGTATAAACGTACCCATGTTTCTTTTTTGAGATCGTGATCTACAAATATGAGGTGGGTGGCAGTCAGATACAGCGTCCCCTTGGATGGTGTTTTGGCGTTGTACTTATCCAGCATCCGCACACTTTCCAACTGAAACAATCATGAAAAGGATTATTTAATTATGCGAATCAAAATCAGCACACCGACTAAACTACGTCAAAAAATGCATACAAGGATTTTTTTAAAGGAAGAAAAAATGAGTTTTCCACCGACTACACTACGTCAAAAAATGCGTACAAAGATTTTTTTTAAAGGAATAAAAAATAAGTTTTCTACGAAATGAATATATGGTTTTGAAAAGAAGAGAGTTATTGAAAGGCAAGGAGAAAAAAGGTTATAAAAATATTCCTTAATAACCCGCAAAGCCTCTACATTTAGAGGTTTGTCTGGAGGTATTTGTCTAGAATTTTCACTCATGAATTACATAAAATTATAATGATTTTAAATATAAAGAGTAAATCCAGTGACAAGTAGGAATAGGCTTTAATTTTTTTAAGTTGAAGCTTGAGTAGGGCCATAATTAGCGTGTTGCATTAGCCACAGCTAAATTTCAGAGTCACTTGGATGTACGGTAATTTTAAAAAATATATATTTTTAAAAATTTATTAACGGAATAACCCGCAAGCCTCTATATTTAGAGGCTTGTCTGCAAGTAGGATAGTAAGGATAGGGAAGGTGAATGTGAAAAATTCATCACAAACACCCAGACCAATTGAAAATAAATGTTTCTTGAATTTATTTTGCACTTGGCGGAAATCGAACCGAAAAAAACAGTTATTGAAAGGTGAGGAGTTATAAAATCATAAAAATATTTTTTCAAAACATATTTTAAAAAACATAAATTATATATTCTAATACAAAATATGCGCGGGGAGACACGTGTGGCTCCTCGAGCAGCCGGTCGCGTACAGAATTGTATATTTGCGAGTACCCCCTTAAAGTGTTATTTTAATATTATTTTTACTATTCAAATCGAATAAAAAATAACCACAAATTAATCCTCAAAAATAAGTTTGCGTTACTGCGGAAACAATAGACTTTTCGGCTGAATTGTACCAAATATAGCGTTTTTGAAAGTCGAGTTCCTTAAACAATAGGTTAAGTTTCGCAAAGGAAACGAAACACAATAGAGGATGATTCCTTAAATGAAAGTTTCCGACGTTTGAGATAAGAGGTAGGGGTGAGTTAGCGAATTGTTTCAAATTGTTGAAATGTAATGAATGTTTAGTTGTAAATAACGAAGAAAAGTCGATCGTGCTTACGATAAATACAAGCTACAATGATTAAAGAAAACACTTCGTTTTTTACCAGTTGAGTTTTATTATAGACTACATGTTTCAGAAGTTAAACTTCCATCATTCAGGTCTGTATAATAAGAGATATATTATTATGTTATTATACAGACCTGAATGATGGAAGTTTAACTTCTGAAACATGTAGTCTATAATAAAACTCAAGTGGTAAAAAACGAAGTGTTTTCTTTAATCATTGTAACATGTCTTACCACAAAGTTAATGCCGAAACAATAAATAAAATACAACCTATGTGCGGAGAAAAAACTTACAAAATGTTTTAATGTTTTTAATGACGCAAAAAAAAATAGTAGACCATCAAAACGAAAAATAAATACGGAACACAAAAATGGACACTCATCTGCAAAATCGACATGACTGCGTTAGCAGCATGTTAAGGCCCAATATGGTCACAATAGACCTAATATGGTCGCAGTGAAAAAAAAAGCCCAATATAGAATAAATCGCAACTTAATTTTCTTCAAACTCAGGTATCATTTAATGTCATTGAATTTTTTGCTTAAAACACCGTTTATGTACTGAAAAACAAGTTTTTCTTCGAAATAAATATATGATTGTGAAATTAAAATAGGTATTGAAAAGTAAGGAGTTAAAAAAATATATGAAATTTTTTTTTTTTTTTAAAAAAAATCTAATTTCAATTTATGTATGTTCTATTGAAAGCTGTCCTACCGCATTCCCAGATATGATACAGAAGCATCCAGGCTTCCTGATAGATCTTCTCTTGCAAAGCATTTTTTGTTTGTTTTATGAACCATGTTGCGAAATATATAGAAAATGTAAAACGAAATTTTATCCCGATTTTACTGTACATTTACATTAAAAACTTTTTAATATCTCTGCCACTGTCAACCTAAATAAAAAAGTTTGTAAAACCACCATCTAATATGTCTATTCTTAAAATAACTGTACGCGGAGACACGTGTGACTACTCGGGCAGCCGGTCGCGTAGTGTATTGTATATTTGCGAGTATCCCCTTAAGCCATCTCAATTAAAGAGGTTTCAATTATGTTCCGATCTCTTTCATCCTGGTTCGACTGTAGTTTCGAAATACGAAGAATATTAAATCACTTCCCCTAAATTAACCCAGAAAATTCAAAATATTTATTTAATTGAAATAGGTCGAAGTTCCGGGATTCTTCGATTCGATTCCATTTCCCAATTTCCTCAGCTTCTGAATATTAAACGGGAGAAAACGGAAAAACATTCTCGGATAAAACGGATACTTTAAGAGGTTTCTGATGTGGGAGTATTGATATTGCCGAAATGTGCCAATATCCCTTTCATTGTGTTGCCAGTTCCAATGAAGACGTCTTCACAGAAAAAAAATATTCCCAGAGAAAGATAAATTCGATTTGCGCAATAGTTTCTTGGTTTATTCTACTTGAAACTAATATTTTACATACATATCGCTCACTCTTTTCAAGAACGTCATAAATAATAATAAAAAAAACTTTTTCAGGAGAACGTTTTTATATTTAAAAATATAATACAATGTATTAAAAATAAATATCAAGCCAACAGATCTTTTTAGGTAAAACCTGAAGGTTTTTTCTCCATTAGAAAAATATTTAGTTTATTTAAAAAAATAATTAAACAATACCTTTTCTTCAAAATGCAAAAACAACACTTTCGGCCCTGTAGCGGGTAAATATTAAGTTAAAAATATGTCTCTTTTGCTGGGATATAGTACATTTTCTGGGCATTCCGAAAAACTAAATTGACGATTTTTTATTTATGACGTTCTTGAAAGGAGTGAGCGATATGTGATATTTTTTGCGGTAATATCGATCCGTATAGAGTCAGATAGTTGATACCTCCTGAAATAAAATAGTACACACTTAAAAGTGGAGATACTTTGTACTACAAAAAAGCTACTTTAGGACATTTTTATATCAACGGTTACTAGAAAAACACAAATAATTTCTTGAAAGTTTTCCGCGGATACTTTGTGGCACATTTTATAAACTTTATAAAATTAAACAACTTTGTTTTAACCACTTTTTTATTATATTAAGTACACTTTAACCTACCGGTTTCGACAAGAACCTTGTCATCATCAGGGTTTATTAAATTCTAAAACATTCTGATGATGACAAGGTTCTTGTCTAAACCGGTAGGTTAAAGTGTACTTATAATAAAAAAAAGTGGTTAAAACAAAGTTGTTTAATTTTATAAAGTAAAAAAAAAACACAAATAAGTTAGTTACATCAATTTTAACAAAAGAGTTAATGTATGTACCATGAAATGATGTAAAAGAAATGCGAATAATAATAAAAAATGCTGACTAGGAATATAAAACCCCTTTATTTAATTTCATACAAATCAGGTCTTCTATGTATATTTCTGCGGACTACATTTATGTGAGTATGTAGCCATTTTGTGTAGTGCGTTTCTATGATTGTTTTGTGAATAAAAAATCATATAAAAATTATTTTTTGTGTACAACGGTCTTCATCATTCAAAGTCACAGCTCTAAATTTGAATTAACTTCACAAACGATGTTTGAAAATGATGCGGAATACATCGAAACACGTGTTGCGATATTTTAAGAAATAGTGTTATTACCAAGTAAAACATAATTAAAAATAGATACATATTATCAAAAAGTGACTGCAGAATCATTTGAAAAAATTATATTCTAAATACATAATTAAAATATAACTTTGTTTTAAAATCACTATAAATATTTTATTTTAACTTAATTATAATGTCTACTGGTTTCGAATCTATCCGCTTCTTTTCAAGAGGTTGGTTTCGAAACCGATAGACAGTATAATTAAGTTATAATAAAAGATTTATAATGATTTGAAAACAAATTTATATTTCAATTATAAAATGGAAAATCACAAAGTTATTGCTTCAAATATACATTACATTCTAAGTAGTTCGGAATTATCAAATTTACATTTGGATATTTGTGTATTTTTCGACCCAACCGCGTTCGATGAAATTCCAATTTATAAAATTTTTGAAACACAACATTCAAATGTAAAACATACTATTTAAGATAATAAGCCGAGTGTTTCGCGAGTCGGGAAGTTTAGCATTCTTATCAAGTTCCACCTGACTCAAGATAATAATGCGGAATTATGTAATTCCCCGGCAAGCCTAGTTGGCTGACATTTCCCGGTGAAATATCTTCCATCTCCTACCCCAGAGGTCGGTAAAGTGTGACTCCGGAGCCACATGCTGCTTTTTGACCTTTTAAGTGCGACTCCGGTACAAACATCCGTGGGAAGCCTCTTCGAGTCTACGTATTCGTGCGGACAACGTTTTTGAAGCGTGAACTATATTAAAAGGAAAATGAGAAATTTTGTTTTTGATGAGAACTTAGAAATGCGCTAAAAATAACGACATATAAATCTGAGTTAATCAAACTTTTGAAGGAGATTGCAAGGACATTTTTTTCTTTATTTTAAATTCTTTTGCATTACATGACATTAATTCAAATACGAAAAAAAAATGAATAAAATATAAATATAAATACAAAAAAAGATCCCACCAAGGCATGGGCTGTGTGTGGGTATACAATATAAATTAGGTCGTAGTAAAGGGTATAAGGGTATAGGTATTATAAGTAGAACTAGAATAATAGTATTAATACAAAAAATACTTGATTATCAGAAAAAAAAATTATTATTGTTATTTTTATTTTAAATAAAATTACAAAGTTAAAACATAAAAAAGATGAAAAAGTAAAAAGTTAGCAAGCATGTACTACAAGAAAAAGGAGCTTAAATCTGTCTCTTCAATAAATAATCTAAGCAAAATTTAAATCTACACAAATTTAGGTAATTAAAATTATTCGGAATAAATCGTATTCTTATGTATATATTTTAAATAGTAAAATCAAACACTGACTTAAGGGTCCACTAAGCTGTACATATCGCTCGCTCCTTTCAAGAACGTCATAAATCAAAATTCGTCAATTTTCAGTTGTGCGTGTTTTCGGAATGCCCAGAAAATGTACTTTATCTCAGCAAAAGAGGCATATTTTTAAGTTAATATTTACCCGCTACAGGGCCGAAAGTGTTGTTTTTGCATTTTGAAGAAAAGGTATTGTTTTATTATTTTTTAAAATAAACTGAATATTTTTCAAATGGAGAAAAAACCTTCAGGTTTTACCTAAAAAGATCTGTGGCAAAGTAAAAAGTTCAATAAGTGGCTTGATATTTATTTTTAATGCATTGTGTTATATTTTTAAACTTTAAAAACGTCCTCCTGAAAAATCAAGTTTTTTGATTTATGACGTTCTTGAAAGGAGTGAGCGATATGTAAATTTAATTTTGAAAAAATCGTGACTATTTTTTTGCATTGTAAGGGCATTATCAAACTACTATTTAATTATCAAACTAATGCCCTAGCAAGGCGAAACAATTTTCAGGATTTTATTTTATGTTTTTTAGTTTTTCTTAAATAAAATACACAACTTAGTAGACCCTAAAAATCAGTGTTTGATTTGAATATTTAACGTACAATATAAATTATAAAGTTCTACAAATTAAACGCCAAATCAATATGGATACCTTTCTTTTGAAATATTTTTTTATCAATTAATAAAATCCTTACTAAGCGTAAAATCAAATTTTATTGGGTAAACCTGTTATTTAATAAAGGTCTAAAACTATAATTAAGGTGTATTATGGAATTGCATACAGATTTTCTTTTGAGAGAAAATCTCTAAATAAAAAATAAAAATCGTTGTGTTTAGGATATTTGACACTTTGACTACCAAGTTTGGCGACCACTGTCCTATCCCAACACTGCGCCACACTAATAGGCCTCGCGGAGGGCGAGAGGGTTGTTAGTTAGGGTAATAGAAAACAAGGGCGGAACGTGGACACACCTAAGTCGAAGTAAAAGCCAAGTTTTTACCGTAAACACGACTGAGAGCTTTTTTCAAGCCAGCCCAACCTTTATTCTACACTTTCAGGCAGAAAACTAACATTTTAGAATTCAATTTACAAAACTCGTATATAAGTAATTCTCTGCGTCACGCGTTCGGTGAATTTTAGCCCTAGTCAGTTGTGTCAGCCCCAGGAGGCAACTAAAAGGAGACATTTTTTTATCTTTTTGTACTTTGTACTCCCGCACTAAGGAAAAGGCGGTAATTTATTCCATTTATCTTAGAACATAATATGTTTATAGCTTTTTCACTGTGCCACTCCACGCCAAAAGTTGGTAATCATCATGACAGTTTTTACTGTCTGCAGTTGGTTTTTGCAGTTGGCAGCGACTTTTGTGCTCCATTTGAACTACTCTTTCAAGCTTTTAAACCAGGATTTACGTCTTCCTTCTTTATGCTGCGTTTACCTTTCATGCAGTGTATATGTATGTATTGTATATTGATTATTATTTTACATACATATACTTATTATATTATTTTTTGACATCTCATCAAAGATGAAGAAGAATATGGAAGTCTGGGCATTTACGGGGCTTACGACCGTCATAGGCTGGTTTGAGTGATCACTTTACACACGTGTAACATTCACCAATTCTACCCATTATTGACAACCACACTACTCAAATTCTTGGAAGTTCTATATATATGAACCAATTTAGAAACCTTGTTCATGAATCACTAAAACTTCACTAAAGATAATAATAACTTTGGAGATAATCCAGATTTTGTGAACAAGTATTTGGACACACTCAAAATGTTGTAAATAAATTATCTGGTCAAATTATAAGCTTAATAATAAAAATGAAAATTGTATTTTCTGGCGTTTCTCATGTGTGTGATTATAATCCGGGATTCGGATCTCACATACTAATATAAGAGTTTCTGCTTGATAAAAAGCTTCTTTGCATCTCACCAATAGATGTCTCTAGTGAAGTTTTAGTGATTCATGAACAAGGTTTCTAAATTGGTTCATATATATAGAACTTCCAAGAATTTGAGTAGTGTGGTTGTCAATAATGGGTAGAATTGGTGAATGTTACACGTGTGTAAAGTGATCACTCAAACCAGCCTATGACGGTCGTAAGCCCCGTAAATGCCCAGACTTCCATATTCTTCTTCATCTTTGATGAGATGTCAAAAAATAATATGAAAATAACTCCTGTAATTGGAGATAATCCAGATTTTGTGAACAAGTATTTGGACACACTCAAAATGTTGTATACTTATTATGTCTACCTAAATTAGCCACTAAAAAACAAAATTAAAATGAATATTTTAAATTAAAATTTCACTTGGCAAATATCATTATATGCTTAATGAAATTATTTCAAAAGTAAGTAAAGTTAGATAAAAGCGAAAATTTAGTACGAATTTAGGAGTGGAATTCGAAATATATTAGGAGTATTTTTTTAAATGACACGCTTTGAAAAGCAACGGTAAATAATGACAAAACTATAACGTTACGATCAATAAGGCATGGGCGATCGAATAAAAAACCGAATGAAATAAGTGATTTAAAATAAATCATTATTTAATACAGTTTTTAGTTCGATTATTCAAAATCAGGCCAATGCATTCACAAATTTTATTGCATGTTGCAATTTTGTTGCTCCTAATATATTTGACATGAAAAACTAAAGCTGGAAAGAAATATAAACCGAGATAAAGTAACGAATACCATCCCTATCAGGTGATCGAAAAAGTAACAGTTAGCCGTAAGTCACATCTCTATGATCAAGTAAATTAAAATGAAAATTTGATTTAGAATACGTACCAAAAAAATATTCGAATGGACTGGTATAAAAATTCAAGATATGAAAAAACATGTGTAGACTGAATGCAGTCGAAATGCGATCTCTCAGAAGAATGTGCGACAAAACGATGTATGATAGATGTGCGAATAGTGAAATAAGGAAGGAATGCAAAGCTGAGATAAGCATTATCGATAAAATTAAGAAAGGTGTGTTGAGATGGTTTGGAGATGTAGAACGAATGAATGAGGAAAGAACGGTAAAACAAATTTATGAGGCGAATGTTAGTGGGAAAAGAAGCAGAGGAAGACCGAGAAAAACATGGCACGATCAGGTATGCCAAATACTTGAAAGTAGTCAGGTTAGGAGTCGTAACAATCGGCGGGTATGTATGAGGAGATGCATGAACGTGGAAGAGGCGAAGAATGTTTGCAAGGACAGAGTGGTGTGGCGCTCTATTCTCTTTGCCTACCCCTGCGGGGAAGCAGCGTGACGATTAGTTAGTTAAAAAACATTATAATTTTCTGTTCAAAATCCGCTCATCAATAATGATTTGATTCAGCCCTAAAAGGCACCTATTTACTGAACCGTCAAAAATTAATTATAATTCCGAATTCCAATCGATATTTTTGTAATCAATCAAAATGCTGGGATGAGTTGTTTCTTATATTTTTGAGGGAAGATATTTAAAAAGTATAATCTTAGAGCTGAGCAAACCTTGCGTATATGAAATCATAAGATGAAATCCTTGAAATTATGCAGGTTCGGGGTTAGAATTAGTAAGGTAGGCTAGATAGTAAATTGCTTAAGGGGCGTCCTGAATTCGAATGTTCGAAAAAAGCGAAAGAAAGAAAGGAGAAGGGAATGAAAGAAATGTTAGTTTTTTAGTTTTTTTTTTTTAAATACATGTAATGAAAATAATTATTTAAGTAAAAAAATTGTAACAGATTTTAAAGCCTATTTAAAAGAAATCTTGTCGCTGTATTCTTCGATCGGCAGGAAAGATTAACCTGTTATGTCAGACCGAAACAAAGTATTTAAAAAAAAAATATCATATATTTTTCTTCTAAAATAACTAAAAAAAGGCAGAAAAAATTAAATTCAAATATTTGGCGGGTTTAAAGAAAATTAAGGTGACATCACAATTATTCAAATAAACCATTTGGCAAACTTTTTTAGTTCACATAAGTGAACTTAGTGCTAAATAATAATAATAAAACCCTTATCCGCACCCCAATGGTGCATAGGGCACTGCTTCATATAAACGCAGTGTTATCTCAATCGTTTACACATGAAGGAAAGGTGATCAGCCCTCCGCTTCAGGTACCAGTCCAGGGTAATATTGAATAAATATTACAGTGTAAAAATCACTTATATTTATTTGACTCCCCCTGGGAATCGAACCCGGGACCTCCAGAACGGTAGCCAAGCGTGCTGACCATTACACTACGGAGGCGAACAGAACTTAGTACTAAAGAAAAAAAATGGTTCAATTAAATGAGTCGTTAGGTTTTTCAGCTATCACGCTATGAAAATGAGCTATGAAAATAAAAAAGTTTCAAATAGGAAAAAATATCAATTTTTAGTTACTTACGTTGATAATCTGCTCATCAGCTAGCCCAAATAACAGTTCTACAACTCCATTTACAAATCTCATTTTTAAGCAATTTAAAAAAAAACTCGTAAAATTTTATTTGTTCAGGACACCTCCTTAAACAAATACAAATCCTATTTCTAAAAAAATATAATTCCTGGACATATGTACCTCATAATATTGAACGTATTCATCACACTTTTTGAATATTTAATATACTTTTATTAAAAAAGTTCAAAAATATTGACATCAACCGCAATTTTATTCGAAGTAATAAAAAGTAAATATATTTATAATTAAGACGACACACTGTTTTAAATTCTAAAAAATAACATCAAAAATGAGATGAAAAAAATATAAAACTGCAGGATTGCTCTATTCTTATGGCGCTTAAGTTATGACGATAAAAAAGAAATGACACAGTGTGCGCTGAATTAAATTCCAAGAGTACTCTGCCAGATTAAAACCTCCTGGAAAGAGGCTAAAGCCTCTTAAAAGACCATGGCTGGTATTAAATAAGAAAGATAACGCGTGAACTGCGTAGTGTAGATAAAATTAAAAATTATTTCTGGTCTTTTCTTTCTAACGAATTTGGCATTTTGAAACCAATTGTTTATTAGTTAGGAAGTTAAAAGTTAAAAGAAAAGTAATGAATATTAAAACGCTCTCCTTACGTCCATTGTTTACTGTGTGTAATACCACTTTTTTCAACACTTATTTGTGACACTTATCATTCCATAATTTATTACTTTGGAGAGTGTTTTATTACCATACCACAAAGTTATCAATGGTTTTAATATACAAAATATAATGAATATTAGTTTTTTACGTTTTCGATATCTCAACACAGATAAAGAAGAATATGAATATTAAAAAAAAACTGATAAATTTTATATGGAATCTAATTTAAAATTTAACATTTGGTCAAGTAAAATATATTCAATTTCAATTCAATTCAAAACCCTTATCCGCACCCTAATAGTGCATAGGGCACTGCATCATTTAAACGCAGTGTTATCTTGATCGTCAACACGTGAACGAAAGGTGATCAGCCCTCCGCTTCAGGAACCAGTCCAGGGTAATATTGAATAAATATTAGAGTGAAAAAATCACTTATATATTACGACAGCGTATATTTTCACACAATTTTGTCCATTTCTTCTGTTTGCTTTTTTAAATAAACCAATATTACGAATTCGAAAACAAAAATAATATTTGACTCATTTGTATTCATATCACAGTGTTATATCAAAACAAGCTTTGAAAGCTCGTTATTTCAAATTTCAATACCAAAACGTAAATAGTTGTATTTTTCATTTTCCTGAACAAACTTTCAGCGATCTGACATCACGTTCCTGCTGAAATATGAAAATCACGTTAACGGTCCATAGGTTCGTTATATCGGCTCGTTATACCCACACTACTATGCTACTATGCGGCTATTCTCAAAGCCATCATTTTTAACGTCGTAAGTTTAATGAAAGTTCATATTATATCGTCGGCTTAAACCGTAACGTGGTCAACCCACTTGGGCTTACTTAACAGGAGTGAGCCAAAACGTAATATTTAACGCCCAAGGGGAATTCACCAATTGCAAAATAATATAATAACAAATAAAACATATTTAAAAAAAATGTGCGTGCATCACAGTACACGTGATAGAAGTGAAATCTTAAAAAAAAGAATAAGAAACATTCAATGTGAAAGATATAGAGAGTATCTCAAAAGAAATACATAATATTTGCATAAACATATCGCTCAGTCCTTTCAAGAACGTCATAAATAAAAAAACTTGATATTTCAGGAGAACGTTTTTAAAGTATAAAAATATAACACAATGTATTAAAAATAAATATCAAGCCACTTATCGAACTTTTTACTTTGCAACAGATCTTTTAACGTAAAACCTGAAGGTTTTTTATCCATTTGAAAAATATTTAGTATATTTAAAAAAAATAATTAAACAATACCTTTTCTACAAAATGCGAAAACAACACTTTCGGTCTTGTAACGGGTAAATATAAGGTTTTAAAAATGCCGCTTTTTCTGGGATATAGTAAATTTTCTGGGCATTCCAAAAACATGCACAACTGAAAATTGACGATTTTTGATTTGTGACGTTCTTGAAAGGATTGAGCGATATGCTGTTTATCATATTTTTATGATGTTTCCATTTTTTACAAGTCAACATAGATGAAGAAAAATATGGAAGTCCGGGTATTTACAGGATTTATGACCTGTCACAGGCTGGTTACGTAATCGCTTTACACACATGCAACATTCACCAATCTACCCATAATTGACAACCACGCTACACAGATTTTTCGGAACTCCTACGTGTATCATTAATCTCATGACACCAAACATTTCAGTTCACTAGAACCACCTATGATAGGATTGGGAAAACTTGTATTAAGCAAAGACCCTTTTGTTTGGATGCATGCAAGATTCTAAACGAATTATTTTACAAGCTGAGAAACGCGTGAAAACATGATTTTTGATTTAATTCAGCTTATAATTTGACCATTTTCTTTCATATATATTGAGATAATAAAAAAAACTAGCAAACAATAGTATTTGAACATACCCAAAATGTTGTAATTTTAAAATCATTATATTGTACATATAAGGATATGAAAATTTCTCCTTAACGGATAGATAAATGTATTATGTAAAATAAAATTATGATTATTAAAATTATTAAAAATTATTTTTACCATTTGGGTTTATTTTATGTCGACTAGTTTCGGAAGCTAAGCTTCCATCATAAGGTCTAAATGTAAACTCATTGTAAATGTTTACATTTCGAGCTGAAGATGGAAGCATAGCTTCTAAAACTAGTCTTCATTAAATAAACTCAAGTGGTAAAAAAACAAGTGTTTTCTTTAAAAATTTAAAAAATTATGAATCAATTTGGTATAAAATAAATAAATAAAAAAAGAAATGTATAAAAGTCGGGTGTGTAGTAAGTTGAGAAGTTGTTGAGAAGTTTAGAAATACATTTTGTGCATTTATAGCCTGTTCATTTTATTCGTCAAGTAGACAAGATAAACTAAGCTCCGTTCGGTTGGTAGTTGAGTGGTGCAAACCACCACTAGATATAACACATGTACTAAATTGTTTCATGCATGTACGTCCCTTCTTCAGGGGATCGAGTGCCTGGCTGTTATAAGCCTCGAGAGCATCATTAAGAACATAATTTCCACGAAAGAGGACTACTTTAATGCGCTATACGACCGAGGGTCGAATTACACAATCATACTCAAACAACATGAAAGTTTCACAAATTAATTTCATACAGCTCGAAGGTTTAACCGCAAAACTAATGCAAGAGGAGTGAGAAAATTGGATGAAAGCCATATTCCTATTTTGTTGTTTTTTGCAAATGGTAAATAAATGGTAACTAAATAACTGACCAACCATCACGCCACTTCTTAGCAGGGGTAGGCAGAGAGAATAAAACGTCACAACAATCTGTCTTTACAATCATCTCTTCCAAATTCATACATCTATTTATATTTATCCGCCGATTATTCCGACTCCTGACCTGACCACATTCAAGTATTTCAAACATCAAGTATTTCAAAAGATCATGCCTGCTCGAAAGTTCTGCTTCTATTATTATATATTTATTTTTCTTTTGACATCAACCGCACCCAATGGTGCATAGAGCACTGCATCGTATTGACGCAGTGTTATCTTGATCGATACTTACATGAAAGCAAGGTGATCACTCCTGCGCTTCAGGGACAAGTCCAGGGTAATATTGAATAAATATCAGAGTGTAAAATCACCAACAATTATTTTCACCCCATCCCTGGGAATCGAACCCGGGACCTCCAGCACGGACAGTTTTTTATATACATATATATATATATATATATATATATATATATATATATATATATATATATATATATATATATATATATATATATATATATATATAATATATAATATATATACATTCATATATACATATCGGCTGTCCAAACTTATAACAAAGTAAGGGATTTTTTTTTTGAAAAACGTTTTTTTGCATTTTTGTAAGTTGATTCTACTTACTCCAAAAATGCAAAAAAAGTTTATCCAAAAAAAATGTCCCTTACTGTCTTTTAAGTTTGGATAGCCGATAAATACATAAATACATACGATACATATATGAATATATATATTTATATACTTGCATACATATATACATATAGAAATCAAACTCTGCAGTTCTTTATACGAGGTAGGTAACAGTATTTTAGAGTCAATTATTCACAATGTTCGTGTTTATTTAAATTATTCAGAATATAAACGATGTTGGCAGAACCCATTACAGCTCGCTCGAGGGAATCCTCGAATAACATCGTTGTTGAAATAATATCATTGTAAAAATTGTTTGCTATTCTAAAATAAAAATAAAAGAAATATAAGAGCCCTGAGAGATACGGTTGTTTGCTGATTTAATAATATTCTGCGCGATCGAACAGCGAAAGGTGGGTTTAACAGAATGAAATTGGAATAAATATCTAATATTTCGATCACAAAATGTTCGGATATACTCGTATTTATTCCAATTCCCTAAGGCGTATTGATTTTTTTTAATGAAATGGACGAGTCTGGAAATTTGGAAAATTTGGAAACCCGAACATAAAATTTCAATGAAAAAATTACCCATCATATCATAATAATAATAATAATACCCTTATCTGCACCCCAATGGTGCATAGGGCACTGCGTCATATAAACGCAGTGTTATCTTGATCGTTTACACATGAAGGAAAGGTGATCAGCCCTCCGCTTCAGGTATCCAGTCCAGGGTAATATTGAATAAATATGACAGTGAAAAAATCACTTATATTTATTTTGCCCCCCTTGGGAATCGAACCCGGGACCTCCAGAACGGAAGTCGATCATCATATCATATATCTCTTTTTTTTGACATCTCATCAAGGATGAAGAAGAATATGGAAGTCTGGGCATTTACGGGGCTGACGACCGTCATAGGCTGGTTTAATTGGTAGATATATATGGAACTTCCAAGAATTTGAGTAGTGTGGTTGTCAATAATGGGAGGAATTGGTGAATGTTGCACGTGTGTAAAGTGATCACTTAAACTAGCCTATGACGGTCGTCAGCTCCGTAAATGCCCAGACTTCCATATTCTTCTTCCAACTTTGATGAGATGTCAAAAAATAATATAAAAAATAACTCCTATAATTGGAGATAAGCCAGATTTGTGAACAAGTATTTGGACACACCCAGAACGTTGTATATCATATATCATATATAAGTGCCCTTGATAAACTTAACTATTTTTTTAAAATTTATTATAATTTTGTCCGCCTCTGTGGTGTAATGATTAGCTTGTTTAGCTAACGTACTGGAGGTTTCGGGTTTGGGTCCCAGAGGGGGAGGGGGTAAAAATAAATATTAGTGATTTTACACTATTATATTTATTTCATATTACCCCGGTCCCTAATGAGCAAGAGTGATCACCTTGCCTTCATATAAGTAACGATCATGATAACGAATACGAAGAATACGAGTTACAATAGATTTGAAGAAAAAATTGTATATAAGTACTAAGTGAAATCAAATAATGTTTAAAAAAATGTCAGCACTATTTATCTTCTTAACCCTTATTTTAACATAGGTTTTCTTGCAAACACAATTTAGTGATTCGACCACCGAAATTTTTCGACCTCTCCTTACGATAGATTTTAAGAAAAAATTGTATACACTAAGTGAAATTAAAAAATGTTTAAAAAATTGTTGGCACAATTTATTTTCTAAACCTTATTTTAACATAGGTTTTTTTGCAAACACAATTTGGTGATTCGACAACCGAAATTTTTCGACCTCTCCTCAAATTATATACAACCTTAGTCAAGGTTAATAATTTGGTCAATTGTCTCGAAAATGTCTGAGAATACAGATATAAATAATACAAATTGGACCCGAGTAATGACGCGAATAAACGAGTCATAAATCACCAAAGCGAACAAAACACTCACGTTGAAGTATTCCCAACCACTTTAAGCTTGAAGCTTTTCTGACAAACTTTTTACGTTTACTTTCGAAAGACGAAAAAATATTAAAATCTGGCAATATTTCACGCGCAGGCTTTAGAGACTGCTCGCACATTCGTCAACATAATAGAAAACAAAAGATTAATTGAAAAGAATGAAAAACCGCTTTGGATGCCCAAATATGTAATCGATCTTTTTAATTACATTCTCTGTATTTTAGTGCTTTATAATTACCGTTAATTTAAATAATAAATAATTATGTGTATGACCAAAATAAGGGTATATGTATATTTATTCATTAAGACTTTATTTAGGGTGACGCAAAATTAATCATAGAATAAATCAATTTTTACTAAATATTTTATTTATTGTTTCGGCATTAACTTTGTGTTAAGACATGTTACAATGATTAAAGAAAACACATGTTTTTTACCACTTGAGTTTTATTATAGACTACATGTTTCAGAAGTTAAACTTTATTAAGTTAACTTTACTAAGTTAACTTTATTTTAGTTATTATACAGACCTGAATGATGGAAGTTTAACTTCTGAAACATGTAGTCTATAATAAAACTCAAGTGGTAAAAAACAAGTGTTTTCTTTAATCATTTTACTAAATAAAATAAAAATATTTTGAGTAGTGAAAATTTTTATTTGGACTTTTGCAATTTCTTTGGTATCCGTCAAGTGGCTGCCGCCAGTGTTGATACATGTTGTGTCTGTTTTATCAATATGTTTGTATACTGCAGCTTTTTAGTTCACAAATGTCAAAAATGATTGTCGTACGCCGCCATTTGCAAAAATTATAACATCTTCCGATAGGGTGATAAATTTTTTGCCATCCTGTATTTTATATAGGACAATTTCTGCAATACAATTACTATTAAATGTACTTCGTAAACAATGTTATGCGTGTTTATTTAAATTATGCTGTAATTATGTACCGAATTCTCTTTGCAGGAATCGAGGTTTAACAAACGTATTTTTTTTTTAAATGTAATTATATATTTTTTTAAATAATATATTGTTTCAAAATTCTTCACCTTTGTTTCCATTTTTCCTTTGTTTTCAAACTCCGCCCCTTGACTAACCCCCTTCCCCCCAACTTTCCCCTCTCCTTATTTATAGAACGATTTTATATTTTATATTTTAGTTATCATACAGACCTGAATGATGGATGTTTAACTTCTGAAACATGTAGTCAATAATAAAACTCATGTGGTAAAAAACAAGTGTTTTCTTTAATAATTGTAACATGTCTTACCACAAAGTTAATGCCGAAACAATAAATAAAATAATTATATGTACATGTGTACAGTACATATATCTCATTTTTTCGTAGACGTCAGATTCTTTACAAAATGGCTCAGCTCAAGTCGTGATAGTGACAGCTGACAAATGCTTTAATCCTAACATCATCCCCTAAAAAATAAACCTACTTAATCGTTCATCACACCCTCCTCACTTCCATAAAAAGTGTTATCAATCAGACGTCAAACATAACGTAAGAATGAATAGTATGAAAGGAATAAACGAAAATTTATTATCTAATGTTAATTGGTATAATATTTTAACACATTTACTGGGTTCAACATATCGCCAACAATCACGAATTGCTTTTTTGCGAAATTTTCAAAACGCTAAAGCTAAAATAAAAATTTGTAATTTCTTTTTGTAAATACTAGTACACACTATTCTCTCTGTATGTATCATTCTCGCGCGGCTCACGTTTATACTCGCTTTGAGACAAGCGAGTATAAACATGAGTCGTCGAGGGTTGACACTCGCAAATTAAACATTCATAGGTGAAATACATTTTTTATTTTTTATTTATTGCACACTGACTATAAAATATTGTATCATGACTATGTAAGGGTATATTTTCAAATACGCAATGGTACTTATAAACCATTTGATTCATTATCAGGCATACGCGCCTAGCGTGTATTCGCACGGGGTAAATGTTAGATGAACGCGCCTGAGGCGTACTCCGCACTCAGAGTGTTAATCTTTATTTTGGAATAAACTAGTTAAAAATATATACATATTGTCATTCTAGTGACAACATATAATTTTTTTTTTTAAAAAGACAATAATTTCAGACAGAAATTTATTTAACACAGTTTTTTGTTATTACAAAATTTGGTGACGCAAAATTAATTTTGTGCACCTGGCGCAAAATAAATATAACTTTTACAAATGGCGTCGTACGTATCATATTTGACATTTCGCTCACTTTTTCAACAACGTCATATAACAAAAAACTTGATTTTTCAGTAGAACGTTTTTAAAGTTTAAGATTATAATAAAATGGATTAAAAATAAATATCAAGCCACTTATTGAACTTTTTACTGAGCAACAGATCCTTTTAGGTAAAACCTTAAGGTTTTTTCTCCATTTGAAAAATATTAAGTTTATTTAAAAAAATAATAAAACAATACCTTTTCTTCGAAATGCAAAAACAACACTTTCTGCCCTGTAGCGGGTAAATATTAAGTTTAAAATATGCCGCTTTTGCTAACATTGGGCATTCTAAAAACATGCACAACTGAAGATTGACGATTTTTGATATATGACGTTGTTGAAGAAGTGAGCGATTTGTGAACTAGATAGCAAAAGGTCTAAATAAAGATTTATACCTTTTGCTCAGGTCCAAATAAAGATTTTCATCACTCAAAATCTTTTTTTTTTAATTTAGCAAATTTATTCAAAAACAGAATAGATGATTAATTTTGCACCATTTTGTAGTTTCAATGATAGTTGGGAACTATCAATAACACTTTTTAAACATAATGAGAATTTTTGTTATTAAGAAATTACTCAAAATTTACTAGCCATTTGACGGATTTATTAAATGTAATAATAACATCTCCCGAGAGCAGAATGAACTATTTATGATGATGATAAACGGGGACCTTAAACTTCACCTCTAAACGGAATATGAGATTACAGACACGATAGCTCTCGTATTATATTATGTCTAGCTCTAGACGCGAATCGTTATCACGTGTTATCATCGTTGGCATTATCATTATTTGCAATAATCACAGTAAATAGCCAATATTAATGTTCAATAAAACTATGATTTTAAAAGTGATTTAAACGGAACTAACTATTTATTAGTTAAAAAAACGTTTTCTCTCACACTTTAGGCCTTATTCGCAAAACAATAATTCAGTTCTCTTTTAATGTTCTTCTCGTTTATCAATTAAGTGAATATTTTTACAACATTTTGAGTGTGTCCAAATACTTGGTCAAAAATCTAGATTATCTCCAATTATAGGAGTTATTTTTCATCTTATTTTTGATATCTCATCAAAGATGAAGAAGAATATGGAAGTCTGGGTATTTACGGGGCTGACGACCTTCATAGGCTGGTTTAAGTGATCACTTTACACACGTGTAACATTCACAAATTCTACCCATTATTCACAACCACACTACTCAAATTCTTGGAAGTTCTATATATTGTATATTAACCAATTTTGAAACATTGTTCTTGAATCACTAGAACTTCACTAGAGACATCTATTGGTGAGATGAAAAGAAGCTTTTTGTTGAGCAGAAACTCTTTTATTAGTATGCGCGGTCTGAATCTTGGATTATAATCACACACATGAGAAACGCCAGAAAATATCATTTTCATTTTTATCATTGAAGCTTATAATTTTACCAAATCATTTATTTACATGTAATTAAAAATGTGGTAAAAAACAAAGTTTTATTTTATAAAGTATAAAATTGTGCCACAAAACATTTAAGGAAAAAAAGCTCTTTTTATTACGACGAGAATAAAACCGGAATAGAATGCGAAGAAAACGCGTAAAAAATTAAACGTGAAGAGAGATACAGAAAACCACATTTCATCCCCTGCGTAAAACCGTACGGTGATGTGATTTACATCACCGCTACGTCCATCCACCGCAGGTTGAATGGCAGAAAGGTCGAGAGTTCAAGGGCAAAAGAAGCACAATTTACGAGCTTTTTCGTCCCCCAGATCGGAATAAGGAAATAAGACCTACATACATCGAACGGATGTAGGAAGTAGTAACTATAACAAAAAAATCCATAAATTGAACCTGTCGTTCTGGGAATTTGACATTTCCCATTTTAAAACAAAAGCGTCACACGTTTCTTAATTTTATCGATAATGCTTATCTCAGCTTTGCATTCTTTCCTTATTTGACTATACGAACATCTATCATACATCGTTTTGCCGCATATTCGTCCGAGGGATCGAATTTCGACTGCATTCGGTCTCCTTTCATCCTTCTTTTGGCTACTCCGTCCTTTATTTCCAAACATTTTTTCGCTTATTTCAGCCTTGCATTCATTTTATTTAAACTCGTTTTGTCAGAAAAATTATATAACATCATTGTTTTCATATCGCTGTTTATCATATCGCTCACTCCTTTCAACAACGTCATATATCAAAAAACTTGATTTTTTAGGAGATCGTTTTAAAAGTTTAAGAATAAAATGAAATGTATTTAATATAAATATCAAGCCATTTTTGAATTTTTACTGTGCAATAGATCTATTTAGGTAACACCTGTTTATTTTCTTCATTTCAAAAAATTTAGTATATTTAACGAATTAATTAAACAATACCTTTTCTTCAAAATGCAAAAACAAAACTTTCTGCCCTGTAGCAGGTAAATATTAAAATAAAAATATGCCGCTTTTGCTGGGATATAGTACATTTTCTGGGCATTCTGAAAACATGCACAACTAAAAATTGTCGATTTTTAATATATGACGTTGTTGAAAGGAGTGAGCGATATTTTATTTTGTTAAAATATTTAAGTGAAACGTGTGCAATGTCCCATATTTACAAGTATAACATAGAATTGTAATGTGACATTTTGAATTATTGTTCTAGGTTGACGAGTGTGACACTTTTAATTAAAATAAATGTTCAGTAGGCTTCGCAAATACGGGATCCGACGGACGATGATTTATACGACAAGT
The DNA here is from genome assembly GCF_059751285.1 of Brachycentrus maculatus. Taxonomy (NCBI): domain Eukaryota; kingdom Metazoa; phylum Arthropoda; class Insecta; order Trichoptera; family Brachycentridae; genus Brachycentrus; species Brachycentrus maculatus. The sequence goes on from NW_028281822.1 coordinate 76,055, forward strand.
CCCATGTCACAAGTTCCGCATAATTTCGCAAGAACTTTGTCTTGCAGAGGTACAATATTTTATTCAGACAGAAACAGTATCCGTCTGCGGCAATACGACACCTAAACTTGAGCGAATACGTCAAAATACGGAGTAAAAAAGTACGGAAATTTTACACATCCGTGTGACGACAGATACTTATTTAGATTTCAAAAATTAATTTTAACACTCATCAAATAAATATGTATTTTGTTTATTGTTTCGGCGTTCACTTTGTGGTAAGACATGAAGAAATTGTAATAGAAACAAACTAGATTTTTACCACTTGAATTTTATTAATTTTATTATAACGACTAGTTTCGGAAGCTATGCTTCCATCCTTAGGTCTAAATATAAACTATAAATTTGTATTTAGACCTGAAGATGGAAGCAGTTTTTTTTATTTTACAAATATTTTAAAAGTAAGAAATAATATATTTATGAGGTAAGTAAAATAGTTATATAAGTATATTTTATATAAATATATTTATATAAATATTTTGTATAAGAGTTGTAGTAAGGTATTTTATACTCACGCTTTATTTACGTTATTTATTGATATGCATATTTTTTTAATTCAACTTTTACTTAGTAAATACATTTTTTTTAAATCTATTGTGACACGTGTTTTCATTGAGTACAATGGATTTTAAGAAATACTGATATTCACCAAGAAAAAGTTTAATTAAAAATGGATAGATATTACTACCAAGCGACTGCCTAATCAAATAGTAAAATTATTTATGTATAATTTACTTAATCAATTTAGCCAAAGCCGCGGTACAATTTTAAAATATTCAAGCAAATACAAAGTAGAAGATCAATTAAAAAAAATAACGTGCATTAAAAGGGGGTATTCAGTTGACAGACATTAATGAGGCAATGGGGCATAAGGATCTATCGGATTTAGTGGTGTCTTATTTAGAGAATATGACAAGACGAAAAAGACACAAATAAATGAGCTATGTGACAGATCTTGATTGATGTAAGATAAAGAATCCATTGTATCTATTGTATTGTTGTATTTTTTGTTTTGTTTTTTTTAGGGATCAACTTTATTCATTTTTTGTGAACTAAACACATCCACTTTAATTTTTAAAAGATATAAACTAAATATCTTCTTCTTCTTCTTATTACATAGGCCTTGCGGCCTGTTTTTAAGAGGGATTAACCTCCTGCGACGTCGATTCCCAGCTATCGACCCATCACTTTGGTAGTCGTATACCATGGGGTTGGCCGTGCAGTGCGATGTGGGGGAGTCTGGATGGTTCCATTCTCCTCACATGCGCATACCATTGTCTTCTTCGTTGCCTTCCCCACCTAACGACATCTTCGATCTCGCATATTTCCCTGATCCTGGCATTTCTGATTCTATCTCGAAACTACATAAATATGCTTTTAAATAAATGCTTTTAAATAAATATATGTGAGATATTTATGTATTGATGCTACGTATCAACATATGAATATCTACGTATCTGTTGCGTATGTTTTCTGTTTTATGTGTTTCCTGTTTCTTTTTGCTGATGCCTTATAGCACTTATTTTTACTTGATTGCTTTTCTCAACTTATACATCTTTTAACTGTTCATGTTTTTTTTATATTTCATTTATACTTAAATTAAGTCTGCCTATTAATCATCTTAACTTTTGCTATATTTTATTATTGCTGTTAACTTTTAACTCATTTAACATTTGTGAAATTTTGTAATTGGAATATTACAATTACCTGTTTTATTTGTTATTCCACCTCCGTAGTTTAATGGTCAGCACGGTCGGCTACCGTTCTGGAGGTTCCGGGTTCGATTCCCAGGGGGGGGGTCAAATAAATATAAGTGATTTTTTCACTCTGGACTGGTACCTAAAGTGGAGGGCTGATCACCTTCCTTCATTTGTTTACGATCAAGATAACATGCATTGGGGTGCTGATAAGGGGTCAAATTTTATTTTAATAAAAAGTTCCGTTAAATTTCTAAATAAATAAATCCTTCTACATAATTAGCAAGGAGAAATTTCTAAGGCAACTGAACTGATAAATATTTAAAAACAACATGGGTGGATATTCAGATTTGTAAATGACAACCATAATATGTACATTGTACCGCCCGGTACAACTTAGCATAGTGAAATTACGGAGAGGGGGGATGGAAAACCCAGAATGCGTAGTGCGAGTTTGCGTGTCGAAACGAAAGAAAGGTATGGAAAAGATAAATGAAGGTATTTTAGACGATTGAAGGCAAATTATACAATGCAATAGTCCATTATGCTAGATTAGATACGATATTGATCCTAACGTGACGTAGAACCCAAAATAACGATGATTTTTAAAACTGATATAATATTATTAAAATAAAGTCGGAATATATTTTTTAAACATATTTATACGTATGAGATTTAGCCGATTAAATAATCGTTATATTTTACGATTATTTAACGGTGTTCTGATCATATGCCCTGTAAATAACCAGACTTCCATATTCTTCTTCATCTATGTTGAGATGTTAAAAGTGTTAAAAATAACTCCTAAGTGGAGATAATCCAGATATATAAACAAGTATTTGGACACACTCAAAATGTTGTGATTACTATGGATAAGAGAACCGGAAAAGGTGCTTCTTGGGTTTAGATCTAATTCGGCCAAATTCGGAATTGTATGGATATACCATCAAATCCATAAATAATGAAGAAACTAGTCTTGAATATATAAGAACCGAAAGGGAGAGAAAGAAAGAGAGAGAGGGTCTAAAACGCATCCAAAACAAATGTACACAAAAGGGGACGATCTGTTTTTTATGCAAACGTCGTTCCAACCCTTTGCTTCGGCCTTCGAACACGTTTCCACTAGTCCTAGAAATTTCTCCAATGTACGTATATCTATCATCGACCGGTCGATACAAGGCAAGCTTATCCCACATCTAACCATTCCTATAGAGAATAATAACAACGGAAGCAACTTCGACCAAATAAGCGTCATTACCAATTCAAAGATCTGAATAACTTCTTTTAGCTGTAATATAAGTCATTTATTGATTCGGCAGAAACGTTCTGGTAATATCTATGCATTTTTAATTACAATAGTTATTGGTTTTACTAAATTAATATCACTATTTCTTAAAATCTATTGTAACACGTATTTCTATGTATTTTCCAAGGTGTTTGAAAATGATGAGGAATGCATCGAAACACGTGTCATAATAGATTTTAAGAAATGGTGGAATTTACCAAGTAATATTTAAATTAAATATAATGTAAGTCCTTTGTTTTTCCAATGATCGAATAGATGGGGAAATGACAGAAGGAAATTCGACATGATTTGTAATCAACTGATTGAAAAAATATGTCTCTGGGTTTCATCGCAGAATAAGTAATCAGAAATGAAAGTGTATTCTGTTATATTTCTTGGATAACTAGATGAGAGTTATTTGTAATGAGAAAAAAATGAATGATGAATATAAAATAACAGCATGCATGCATACCATATCATTCGATTTAAGTTTTGTGCTGACATTTTTTGGCGGAACTGCATTTTATAGAATAAAATAACAAATATGTAATTTTTTCTACGTGAATTTTATTTGACCAGAAACAAGGAAGGAGTTGAAAACCATTATATTATATAATTTTTCTGACAAAATGAATTTAAATTGAATGAGTTTAAATATTGTATTATAATAATAATCACATGTAGGTTATGGACCATAACTTATGGTAGAGGTTTTAGGTAGATTTGATAAAATTATATGTTAGAAATGGATTTTTTATTTGAATTTAAAATTCATGTGGAAAAAATTACATAGTTGTTATTTTATTCTACAATATATCATTCCAATTTCATTGAGTAACCGAGTAATTTGAGTTGATGAAAAATAATACAGAAGAAAAATAATATGGAAATCTGGGAATTCACAAGGCTTACGACCGCTCGGAGGGTGGATTAAGTGATTACTTTATACACGTGTAAACAAAACACATATATTGATTAAACTTGATATAAATGTAACTTCCAAAATTTGAGTAGAGTGGTTGCCAAGCATGAGTAGAATGGTGAATGTTACACGTAGATAAAGCGATCACTTAAACCAGCTTCTGATAGTTCGTAAATATTCAGACTTCTGTCAGTGAATCAGTTTTTCAGGAAAATATAATTAAAGTTTAATTTAAACGTAAAAAAAACAATTTGAAGAAAAAAAGTAAATTAACAAAATATTACTCCATCGAAGTGAAATCTCTTGAAAGCAGGCTACAAAAATTGTGTTATTTTCAATAATGCAATAAGGACCATCCTTAACTCGACCCCAATATCGAAAACGATGCCTCGTGAAAATTTATAGTTAAGAATTTATGTCGAACAAGCTCCAGCTTCTCACGGGGGTAGGTTTTTAAGCTTTAGTTTCATCGAATGACATTTTTAACCTTCCCTTCCCGGTGTTGTGTACCTAGTACACATTGCTTCTAATAACCATAATATGTCTTTAAATATAATAAATACAAGGCTAAGATTTTAGGTATTCCTCCATAACATATGTATTTACGCATTGATTTAATATAAAAATTTTATAATAATATGAATAATAATCAGAATTTATCGGGTACATTGGAGGTACATAAACAGTGCGTGAAGAGTGTGTGGGAACCGCGACACTATATTCGCATCTCACTTTGGCATACATGCACTGTGTAAGCGTGAAGAGCTCAAAGCTCATTGTTCTCTGGTTAGCGGTCAGTTGTCCTCGAGCTCCCGACAAGAGCGGACCTATGCTTGTTTCGTGAGAGTTGTCAGATTGTGTTTTTAATGTTTTCAGCAAATACATGTAATTTATTATTATTTTTGACTTCATTTATAATTAATTAAGGGGGTTAGCTATGAATGTCCGTATTTTTCCAATTTAAAATCGCTACTTTTTTATTGCATTGTGACTACCCAACACCGGGACGCGCGTTTTATTTTAACACTGGAAGGGAAAGGTTAAAAGAAATTATCAAACCTACTGTACTGTGAGAATTAAAAATAAACATATTAATTTAAAGATGCAAGATATATATAATGTGTGGCAAAACAATGTATGACAGATGTTCGAATGGTGGAAAAAATGCGCGGCTAAGATAAGTATTATTGATAAAATTAAGTAAAGAGTTTTTCAATAGCGATGAAACAATTTTAAATGGTTATAATGGCAACACTGTTTATATTCTTTGAGTTTCTTGTGTCATTTCTGTTCAGTAGGTTATCTATGCCATTTAATCATGGAAAGATACATGCTTGAACAATGTTCAGAAATTATTGAATTGTTTGATCAAAATGAGTGCTCATTTGCGAACACTATGAGATATTTACGAATAATTCATGGACGACATTATTCAGATAATCGACTCCCTGTCGAAATACAATCCGTCCAGATCTTGTGATTTAACACCTTGTGATTTCTTTCTTTGGGGTCATGTGCTCTTAAGGTGATTCCTTACGAAAATGGCGATACAGTAGAGTCTCCATTATCCGACCTAAACTGGCCGCGCCAAGGACGGATAAGCGAAAACGTCGGATAATACGGAAAATGATAAAAACGACATTGAAACTGTGTTTTCAAATATGTACATGTAACATAACTGTTGTGTAACATAAATGTTTTATCACTTACGGAAAAGTAATATAACATGTTTTACAGTAGGTGCATACTCACATACAATGTAGTGAACTACGAAACTAAACTTAAGTTGGGTAAAAAAAAAAACCGTGATTGTCTTTTTTTTACCCGATGTTTGTCGTTTTCTGGCCGCCAAATCTCGAATATATCTCGAATAAAATGCAGTCGGGTGAAGGAAAGGGGCACTGCCCTGGTAGGTCGGATAACTCGGAAGGTCGGATAACCGAGAATATACTGTTTATAAATTAACCATATTTATTATTATTAATTTTGTATATAGCAGAAGTACTGTAAATAATAATAGAACATAAAATAATAAATACGAATTGTTTTCGACACAATACTTGGGTCCCGAACGAGGATTATTTTATTCAGTGACCGATTATCGCAGTGAAACGGTGAGGTAAATTAAATTCCGCTCAATTTCAGTAGAAAATACGACTCATAAATATTATATTTATTTTGAGTCTCTTTAAGTCCCGTTTGAGTCAGAAATGGTTGAAAAACCGACCATTGCAAAGCACTCGAGTAAATGGCGCGGACTAAGTTTATTGTACAATTTTATTGTATGGTTTTTCGCTTCTGGAAATTTTCCTTTGAGAGAAAATAGGACAAATTTGATCCAGAGCTTTAAGGACACAGAGGTTACTGGATATTTTATTCATGATATAAAAGAAATGAGAAAAGAACAAGGATAATGGAACAGATGAATGATGGGCGATGGGCCATCTCAATACGGCAATAAAAGACAGTACTTTTTTTATGAAATACATAAAAACAGTATTAATATTATTTTTTAAATTCGTAATTGATATTTTGCTACATTGCAAAGGAGGATACTTGTATATTAAAAGTCTCTTTTGATATTTCCCCCTTTGATTGTTTGAACTCAAAGTTTACAACGTGTCTGAAGATCAGATAAATAAAATGACTTCAATTTAAATACATGAAACGTATATTATGTAAGCTTTGATTCATTTTACTTTTTTTTTTTAATATTTTTTTTTGTTAAATGGCAGACCGTAATAATTTTATTTTCATGACCTGATGATTAAATTATTATTCCAAAACCAGTAGTTACGAATTAGTGTTTATTAAAGTTGTATTACACAAAGTAAACGATGAATGATAAGGAGAGTGTTATGTTACCATACCACAAAGTAAAAAATGCTTTTAAGATATAAAATACATTTTGTTTTGTGCACATGTACATCGAACTTTAGATTCATAAGTTAAAGAAAATCTTCAGGCACATATGAATTTTATAATATGTTTCTAGTGTTTTTTATTTAAAATGATGCGGAATGCATCGAAACTCATGTCACAATAGATTTTAAGAAATAGTGGTATTTACTAAGTAATACTTAAATTCAAAATCACAAAATTTTTATAAAGATAAACGAGTATTATAGCAAATTAAATGTATTTTTATAATTATCGAAATAAAAACTGTTCTCTTTTTGTGAATGTCGATGGTTAACTGTTTTATTATTTTTTTAATATAAATTAAATTTCATTTATATGATTAAAATGAAACTTTGTCTTAAAATCACTATAAATATTTTATTATAACATAATTATAATGTCTACCGGTTTCGAAGCTAACCGCTTCTTTATCAAGACTGATTAATCAGTCAGTATTAAACTGGTAGACATTATAATTATGCTATAATAAAATATTTAAAGCGATTTTAAAACAAAGTTACATTTTAATTATTAAATGGAAAATCACAAAGTTAGTGCTTCAAAAATAAATTATAAATTTTATTTATTCACTTTTAAAACTAATTTTAAAATCTTTTTAAACAAAATTACATCCGACAGTACGTATTTCATATTTTTAATAAAAATATATCTATACCTACTGTTCATTTATTGTTTTAGTAATTTACTAAGGTGACACAAAACAGAAATACCGTAATACTGTACTGATAAATAATAATCAAGTAAATCCCGTTTATCCTGAAATTTTGCTGAACGTAACGCAATCCAGAAACATAATCCCCCGATCGATGGGAATAACCCGTTTTGATACGATAGGGATATGTAATAATTTATGGGGAAATGATAATGGCGCATTCTGAACAATTCGATCCTTTCAAAAAGTACGATAACCCTAAAGTTTTGGTATGAATAAAATAGGTGCAGCTTTCGAAAAAGCTGGCCATATGAAATACGTGATTTCTCCTTTGAAGAGGGTATTTCGTTAAAAACAAAAGGGCTGATACTTTATGCGATAGTGGTAGAAAATATATTGTTTTCAGAAAAGGTTACGGGCTAAATCTCTCGAGCGAATGGGTTACTAGATAAATCCTTGCGAGGGCATCTTGTGTTAACTTATATTCTTGGAGAAATGCGGGATTTTAGAGAAAAGTACGCGATGAATACAAAAGGTTTAACGATACTGTGATTCAGAATTGTATTGTTTGAAACAATAGACTGCTTTCACAAAGGTTTAAAACAAAACCAGATGTTGTTCAAAAACCGTATTTCATTTTCCTTCAAACTGTAATCATTGACTAATTAGATATTTTACTACTACTTCCATTATGCCTTTTCCCCGCAGGGGTAGGCAGAGAGGAACGCCATACACTCCTCCCTTCCTTAACATCCATACATCTAGTCATACATGCTCTCCGATTACGCAGACTTTTGGCACCACCAGATTTTAGGTTCTGATTGATCTGATCGTGCCAAGTCTTTTTCGGCCGTCCTCGTTATGTTCTCCCGCTCACATTTGCCATATATATTTTCTTAGTCATTCTCTCGTTATCCATTCGCGCCATATTTTTTCCACGCTTTAAATGCATTTAATAATAAATTAATAAAAACATTGTTGTTTTAAAATGTTACACACTATAAAAATAAATTACAAGTTTGTATTATACTCGTAACAGTCTATCTGGAGCGCTGGCCGTTGTGTCAGCATAATATTTTTTTGTAGTACTTTTCAGAATATTATATATCGCTCACTCCTTTCAACAACGTCATATATCAAAAAACTTGATTTTTCAGGAATCGTTTTTAAAGTTTAAGAATATAATAAAATATATTAAAAATAAATATCATACCGCTTTTTGAAGTTTGTACTGTGCAACAGATATTTTTAGGTAAAACCTAGAGGTTTTTTTCCATTTGAAAAATATTTAGTATACCGTAAAGTGGGTATACTTTGCACCATGGGTGATACTTTGCACCACCTTCTGTAAAGAAATTGTAGAGCTGGTCATCTCTGATACATGTCATTTTTCATTCTACTTTCTATTGTTTCTGATAGATGGCACTTCAATCTACTTTTTAGTTTACAGAAGTAACAGTCGGTCGCTATTGCTTCAATGCGTTTTTCCTGTCCGAACGTAAAGAAACTTTTCTGTCTGAAAATTGTGTCCGAAAAAATCTAGTGGAATCAGTATACTGAAACTAGTTACAACAAGCGAGTGGTCTCTAAATCGTAGGTAGATAGGCCCTGCTTTTCTCAAATGCTGTATTTTTTAGTTACATTGTCAAGTTTTTGTAAAAATAATATTTTTTTAAGAACTGACTTGTATTGACCACATTTGGGGTAACATTGCACCAATTGCAAAGTATTCACAAAAGGCCATAGTTAATTAATTTGATGAAAAGTCTTAAAACAGCTAATACAACTTGACATGTTTGCTAAATATCTATAGGTTTTGTGTACTTACTTAATTCCTGATGGTATATTTTTTTCAAAAATGTCAAGAACACACAAACAGCGGCCTTATGCCAGACGATACTGCGATTTTACACCGAAGAGAGTGGAGCAGTGTTTGGAGGCCATTCGAAATGGTACAATCAGTCAAAGAAAGGCTGAAGAAATTTTCAAAATCCCCAGAAGGACGATTAACTATAAGCTGAAAGGTCAGCACACAAAACCTGTGGGAAAACCTCCGATATGTGACAAGGGCGAAGAGCAATCCTTCGTAAACTGCATAGTAGACATGAGTGAGTACGGTTTCCCAGTGAGTGTTTTTAACATTCGCTACATTTTAATAGCCTATTTGGATAGATTTGGCAGAAGAGTACGAATATTAAAGAACAACGTACCAGGCTCTGAATGGATAAGATCATTTTTGCAAAGACATAAAACCTTGACTGTTGCGAAAACTAGTCAGTTGCTTAATCGGTTGCCATTAAAAGCGTATGACGATGACGTGCGCCAGAGTTTTCAACAGTTTTTGGAAGAAAACAGATTCAACGAAGAATTGAGTCTTAAAACGCAGAAAAACGATACCGATAGAACCAGGTAAGAGCATTGCTCACGATCCAAATGTCGAAATGAACGTTGACGAGACACAAATGCTACCTGAACCAATTACATCAATGATCCCACCTTCCGCATCGAAACTTCCAGCATATCTAGCATTAACTGATTATAGTTCACACGGAAGCTTTGAGGAAGAGGGAGAAGAACAAAAACGATAACTGAAACCAGTTATCGAATTTGTTCTTCCGTTTCATTAGGACCAGTTAAAAAGAAGGTGGGAGAATATGTCGTATTTCGTTATGAAGGAGAAAAATTTCCGGGACAGATTTTGGAAATAAAGAAAGACAGAGCTGTTAAATCCATGCAGGAGAGTCTCAAATCGTGGAAGTGGCCGATGCAGGATGACTTTCTTCAATATTCTTGGAAGGATGTAGCGAGTTCCATAAAAGAACCGAAAATGCAATCCAAAAGAGGTTTCTTTACCGTCCCGGAACTTGACCATATTTAGACCTAATTTAATTTTAATTCCTATTACCTATGTAGTACGATATGTTTTAATATCCACCTTTTATTTGATATAATTTTAAACCTTCAGTATTGAAAAAAAAACATTTTTGTTAGATTTTTCAATATTTAAAAAAAAAAATTCTATGAAGTGTCTTATTTTTCCATAATTATACAATATTATAATCTGCATTTAGTGAACTGTGAGCCAAAACCCTTCATAAGGTGCAACAAAATTGTAGGATAGCCTTTACTTTGCATCAATTTGGATTCTAGTACGAAAAGTGTAGAGAAAATATAATGGTGCAAAGTTGTACTTTACCCCGGGATACTTTGCACCAAAATATAAATATAAAAAAAAAATACAGGCAAAATAGATAAAAATTTAAAAATGTATCAGACATGTTACAGGTATATGTGTTATTACATTGCAATAGTTGAAACCTCAGAAAAAGTAAAAAACCTGATCTGAATAGACAATTTTTTGAAAAAATGCAGTATTTTGGTGCAATGTATACCCACTTTACGGTATTTAAAAAAATAATTTAACAATTCCTTTTCTTCAAAATGCAAAAAAAACTCTTTCTGCCTGTAGCGGGTAAATATTAAGTTAAAAATATGGCGCTTTTGCTGGAATATAGTACATTTTCTGGGCATTCCGAAAACATGTGCAACTGAACTTTTTTGATATATGACGTTGTTGAAAGGATTGAGCGATATGTTTATAAATGTTCCGTTTCAGGTTTTATAACCTTGTACCGTACACCCTGAATAAATTAAACCTTTTATTTAATTGTGCAGTGGGTTCATATTGACCCAAAGTTAAACTGGTATAAAGAATTCTAAAACGGTTGTTGTCTTTTATTTAAAAATGTATTTCAGTTGGTAAAGTGAATATTTTATAAGGTTGAACAAACTGATTTACTTTGAGTGACAGTTTGCCTTGTTGACACGTGTTTTTGCGAGTTGTTCTTTCTGTGAAAGTTTTCAGAACTTTGGTAATTTAATCTGGGAGTTGAAAGTTTATTTTTTCACCCTTTAATTTTTTATATCAACCCCTCAGTTAAAAAAAACATGTGATTCGTGAAAACGTGAATGCGTGAACGATTAAAAAATTCATCACAACATAGATGATGAAGAATATGGAAGTCTGGATATTTACAGGGCTTTCGACCGTCATAGGCTGGTTTAAGTGATCACTTTACACAAGAGTAACATTCACCAATTCTACTCATGATTGACAACCACACTACTCAAATTCATGTTAAGGAAGCTGGGAGTGTGTCGGGACAAAAGAGTGCGGCGTTCAATCCTCTCTGCCTACCCCTGCATAAAAATTAACTACTAAAAAACCATTACACTACGGAGGCTGACTAGAGATAAGCATCATTTATCTTTGATCAAATATTAGACGAAGCTTCCATCATAATTATAATCAAACCTTATATACTTAATTAATAATTTTGTATATTACGCCATTTTCGTTAAATACTACCCCAAGAGAGCTTATAGTTATTAGCTACGTATTAAAATCACGTTGACGTTTAATCTCTTCTATGGGTGACATTAATTTCCTTAGAACGGAGGTGTTGAACGGTCCCAAAATGACAATCTCTTAAATATTTTATATAGCAAACGTTTTGTCGAAAGTGCTTCAATGAACTAATGTGAACAACTTGCTAAACTAAATTATCGCGGTGGTATGAAAACGAGTATGAAACCTTAATAAATAACCTTAATTTAAGTTGATTATTAAAAATGAAACACTTGTATCAAACCACTAATTGAGTTTTATTTCACATGACTAGTTTCGAAAACTACATATGTTTTTATCGATAGGGATCACAAAAACTAACGATCAACAAATCATTCAGGTATTGGTAGAGATGGGTGGGGTAATAACTAGAGGGGAGGCAAATGGGTGGGACTTGTTTTAATGGGTACATAGACAATAACGGCATCCCATCCGCGTAAAAATACGTTAATGTGGTATTACACAATGTGAACGATAAGGAGAGTGTTATAAAACTAATGATGACCAACGGTAAGCGGAAAGATTTTTTAAAAATTTTATATTCCTCTCACGATGCTGAAAATATCAACCCCGTAGAAATTCTCAGGTAGCTTCCCGTCCGCGTTAAAATACTTTAAAGTGGTATTACACAATGTGAACGATTAATGATAAGGAGAGTGTTATAAAACTAATGATGACCAGAGGTAAAATGGAAAGTAAAGGTGAAGGTTTTTTTTTCACTTTAAAGTCCTCACCTTGTTGACAATATCATCCCCGTAGAACTTCTCGGGTGGCTTCCCCTCCGCGTCCTGCAGCCAGTTCTTCAGTCTTCCCAACTCCTCCATCATAGCTCTACCGCTCAACACACTCTCCAGATCCATCATCCCGCGCCCAACTGCGAGTAAGTGTTGGGGCCCAACGTGGAACAACCCTAATTGGCACTTTGTCACTCGGGACCCGGTACGAAGCACTTAGACACGAGTGTACGTCAATACAACTCAGTAGTTAGAACTACTTATGTACGTAATAAAAATAACAACACCAAACCGATTTTTAACAGAGAAATTCATTATTATCGTGTATCATACACGAGGACATAATAAAATCCATGTGAAGCCGATAAACACCAATAAGTTTGTCGTTAGGTCCTTACAATATATTTCTTATACCCAAATTAATAAGTTGCTTGACATATATAAAACATAACCCAGTCAGGGACCCGAAATGAATGAACTGAAAAATACTTTATGGTAAGATATTTGTGTTAGTGATTAGTTATATTTCCTTAAAACATGCTTATTACCTTATATTTTAATATGCCTATTTACTGTACCTTTAATTGCATTGTACTTTACATTTTGCCCTGTGTTTTTTTATTCGTTACTTTTTTATCTGTTTTTCAGTCTTATTAACCTTAATCTCATGTCCCAAAATGAGTAATATAAATTATTCATCGGGAACATTATATATGTGACTAATGTATGAAATATGTTTAAATAAATAATTGTATCTATTGTTAATGCTAATTCTTGAAGAAAATCCCATCCCGCGCCCAACTGTGGGTAAGTGTTGGGGCCTAACTCGGCACAGCCCTAATTGGCACTTTGTCACTTGGGAGCCGGTACGAAGCACTTAGACACGAGTACACGTCAATACAATTCAGTAGTTAGAACTAGTTACGTAATTGAATGTATTGTTAATGATATTTCTTGTAGAAATTTGATATAAAGTATCCGATGACCAAATGATTATTTATAAACAATAACATGAAAATTTACATTTATACAATTAATGAAACACCGTTTATAAATTTATAAAAATAATGATAATAATAAAAGGTATTTATCTAGTACGACGTATGACTGAAAATATTTTTTCTAATGTCGTCGATAATTTTAAATGTGGAATTGTTTAATTGGCTTTATTTTTATTAATGTAACTATTTTTGTTAATGTAATGTAATGTTTATTATTGTTAATGACACTATTTTTTATTTCAAACTTTTTAAATGTAAAGCTATACAATTTACGAGCAAATAAAATAAAATAAATAATAAATATATAAATAATGGGTATTCTAAGCCAGCTAATCATAAGTACAGATTCTCTTTTGAAGACGGTACAATATACTAGGTACATCAATTCTATTCAATAATTTCATTAATTGATACGGCAGTCACTTTGCGGTAAAATAGTGGTATTTTACTAAGTGAAACATTAATTGAAAATTTAATCAATAAATTGAGAAGCTCCAAAGTGCAATCTTACTTCAACGCAGTGCCAAGGTTACATAACAGAAAATGACTATTTAAATTTTATCGATAAACGCCAATAAACTAGAAATAATTTAAGACCGCCATTAGACGCTTACGTAGAATTCAACCTAAAAAGTAACTTCCAAAAACTCAATATGAGGGTGTATTTACTGAATATTAATTAATCAAGGACGGGGAAACTAGTTTACGAATCCTAATCAATACCCTTTCAACCATTCATTTCATTACCGTCAGGCGATGAACCAAAGCAAAGATTCGCTTCGCCAAGTTTCAGAGCTTTTCCCCAATTTTCCAGGCCTCCTTTGCAAACATTGTATAACGCGAAACGAGATTCTGATTGTCAGAAATGAAAAAAGGTATTCTTTGCCGCTTGAACAAATACTGCTGACGTGTTTTTTCCGAGGTCATTGACGCAAAGAAAAGGGTGAAAATATGCTTATTTTACTGAAATTATATATTTTTATGGTGTCTCCTAGATAGTGTATAAGCCCTTTCCACTCCATAAAAAAAAATTAAAAATTCCACCAGGTCCACAATAGATTTACAGCATTACAGGGTAAAACAGTACATCAAAGTTTTTTTTTAATAAAACTACACTTGATTTAAAAAAATATATTCTGAAAGTCTATTCATCTTGTCTCTTATTATTACATTTTATAGACACTATAGATGAAAAAAAATATGTTTGCTTGTATTTTAACACTAAACTGATGAAGAGTAAAAATGTCGAATGACATTCGACATAGGACCGGAAAGGGTTAGTCAGCATATTTCAAAAGTATTGGTTCTGGTGTACGAAGTCTTAAGTTGAAGATTGTAGTGGAGATATCAGTATTTCCTTTTGCTATTAAAAATTAATACAGTGGAACCCCGGAAATCCGAAATAATTTGGGCTGTGGTCTGTTCGGAGTTGGACAAGTTCGGATTAGCTGAGATTTTTGTAAAACACTACAAACATAGTACTTGACACTTCAGTAGTTACGTTGTACGCGCCGCCCTATGCCGCCAATATATAGTAATGTATAATACATTATTTGCAACTTTTTACATTTTACTCTAATATTATAGTACTTGAGTAGCAATACAGATACAGTATTGTATATTTTATTAACTTTTCAATAATTTCAACAAAATAAGGTTATATATAATAATTGTATATACTTAATAATAAATATGTTTTCAGTCGCGTGTTTTTTAAATAAATGTTTTTCTTCAAAATCTTGTTCGGATATAAACATGTACATGTTTATCCCTGAAGATGACAAGGTTCTTGTCGAAACTGGTTGGAGAAAAGTACCAATAAAAAGTGGTTAAAAACAAAGTTCTAATTTTATTTTATAAAAATTATGCATTAGGTCGCGCGAGGGCGTGTGTTGCTCTATATCACAGATTCTCAACCTTTTTTAGTCTGGTATCCATCTGACTAAATTTATTGTCGCCGGGAGGAAGGAAATGGCCATAATGTCCCTTTATAGAGAGGAGGCAGGAATAAAAAGATACTGCCCTCTTTTCAGTTCTCCCTTTTCGCTCACTCCTTTCAAGAACGTCACAAATAAAAAATCGTCAATTTTCAGTTGTGCATGTTTTCGGAATGCCCAGAAAATGTACTATATCCCAGGAAAAGTGGCATATTTTCAACTTAATATTTACCCGCTACAGTGCAGAAAGTGTTGTTTTTGCATTTCGAAGAAAAGGTATTGTTAAATTATTTTTTTTTAAATATATTATACTAAATATATTTCAAATGGAGAAAAAACCTTCAGGTTTTACATAAAAAGATCTGTCGCGCTGTAAAAAGTTCAATAAGTGGCTTGATAATTATTTTTAATACATTGTATTATATTTTTAAACTTTAAAAACGTTCTCCTGAAAAATCTAGTTTTTTTATTTATGACGTTCTTGAAAGGAGTGAGCGTTTTGTCTTCTGGAGATTCTAGTGCTCCTAGAAAACCTCTCTGCCAACCACTGGGGGGTTGCACAACCCTTAGTAAGAACCGTTGCTCTATATCGTTCAGTAGAATGTATTTGCGAACTATCACCCACAAAATAAAATAAAACTATGTTGTGAATATAAATTTTTAAACGTATATATATAACGTGGTAATATTTTCCTTCGTAAATTGGGTGTAAATAATATGTAAAGTGGGTGTATAATAATAAAATAAACAATGTGTTGCTTTGTAATTAAAGTTTATAATTAAAGTTTATTCTGAATTTATCTTTATAATATTATTTTATCTATCTATCTGATTCTGACAGTTCAGAATATTATATTTTTTCTATCTGATGTCTTTTGTTTTATTCAGTGCGACGCATGCGACATCTGGTGGTAGAACTGTTTTATGTAAGTACTATTTGTAAGTACTTAATAAAATGTATAGGTAGGCACCTAGGTATTTTATTACATATATAAATAGAAGAGTGTCAGAAATGAAGACTCTAGGAAGCATAACAGGCAAGAGACTTCGAGATAGAATCAGAAATGCCAGGATCAGGGAAATATGCGAGATCGAAGATGTCGTTAGGTAGGGAAGGCAACGAAGGAGACAATGGTATGCGCATGTGAGGAGAATGGAGCCATCCAGACTCCCCCACATCGCACTGTACGGCCGACCCCATGGTAGACGACTCCCGGGAAGACCACCAAAGAGATGGGTCGATAGCTGGGAATCGACGTCGTAGAAGGATAATCCCTCTTAAAAACAGGCCGCAAGGCCTATAATAATAATAAGAAGAAGAAGATTTATAATTTTTTCAAAAATTTGAGTAGTGTGGTTGTCGATCATGGGTGGAATCACTCCTAAGTGGAAAAAAATAATAATTTGCGAACAAGTATTTGGACACAAAATATTTTGAATAAAAATAACTGGTCAAATTATAAGCTACATACAAAAATAACATATTTGCAGGCGTTTCCCAGTGTGTTAAAAAAATCCGGGGTTCGTATACTCCATAATTCAAATAAAAGGGTCTCTGTTAAATAAAAGCTTTCTAAATTCAACATAGGTTACTGTTGTGAACCCACATGTGCTGTGTCATGAGATCAATGATATATCCAGGAGTTCCAAAAATTTGAGGATTGTGGTTATCAATCACGGGTTGAATGGTGAATATTGCACGCATGTAATGTGATCACTTATCCAGCCTTTGACAAGTCAAGAGCTCTGTAAATACCCAGACTTCCATATTCCTCTTCATCTATGTTGAGATTTAAAAAAATGTAATAATAACTTTTAAATGGAGAAAATCCAGTACCCATTATAGTACCGTAGAACGGGGCTACTTAATGTTTGATGTGTTACTTGAGCCCAGTACAAAAAAAATACATCTGTGTTTGGTCTACAATAATGAACGTATCGACATAATTCATTATTTTCCTGACAGGTGACACTTATCGTCACGATACTTCGATCAATACCACGATCTAAATATTTTTTTGTACTGTACTCAAGTAACATATCGCTCACTCCTTTCCAGAACGTCATAAATCAAAAATCGTCAATTTTCAGTTGTGCATGTTTTCGGATTGCCCAGAAAATGTGCTATATCCCAGCAAAAGAGGTATATTTACCCGTTACAGGACAGAAAATGTTGTTTTTGCATTTTGAAGAAAAGATATTGTTTAATTATTTTTTTAAATATACTACATATTTTTCAAATTGAGAAAAAACCTTCAGGTTTTACCTAAAAAGATCTAATGCACAGTAAAAATTTCAATAAGTGTCTTGATATTTATTTTAATACATTGTGTCATATTTTTAAACTTTAAAAACATTCTCCTGAAAAATCAGGTTTTTTTTATTTATGACGTTCTTGAAAGGAGTGAGCGATATCAAAGTTTAAGTAGCCCCGTTCTACGGTAGTGTATTTTGTTTGTTAGAGCCAAAATCACCAGTAAATGAGTGTAGGCTTTAAAAAAAAACTATATTCAATTTAAACATTTAGTTTTAAAAGTTTTTACATAAAAAAACAACGGAAACGTTTTGTTACCGATTAACGTTAAATTAAATTAATTTTGATACTAGCTGATTAACAATATATAATAATAACACGAACAGGGTTATTTCAAGCAAGCCTGCCGTTAAACGATTTTACATAAATTTACATTATAAACTACAAACGAAGTTATTTCATTTGAACAAAGCGGTTCAACACAAACCGTAATTTTTCAAATAAATTACAACGCTTAGTACGTATCTGAATAATTATTTCAAAAATAACTTTGGAATTATAACGATATCAAAGGTGTCTCAACTTGATATGAAACGTGTATCATTCTCCTCTTTTGTATGAAAGAAGATGGAAGTCTGAGCATCCCAGGGCTAACGACCTGGCATTTGGCTGGCTTAAGCGAATACTTTATCCACTTAATATTTCTAATATTTTCGATTGCATTATTATTTATTTGATTGATAGTCACAGGTTTTCAGTTTATTTTCATTACTTCGCAAGCACTGTGAAATTATACATATTAAAAATTGTATGCATTCTCTTTTCTTTTTTTTTCAATTAAACCAGATTGAACCACGGCAACGCGTGGCTGGATACAACTAGTTATTAATATACATCATAATAATAAAATAAAAACTAGATTTTTTTAACCACTTTTTATTGGTACTTTTCTCCAACCCTGTAATCACCAGGGTTAAACATGTACTCGATGATGACAGTGACAATGATAATTAAACATGTACCCGATGATGACAAGGGTCTTGTCGAAACCGGTTGGAAAAAAGTACCAATAAAAAGTGGTTAAAAACAAAGTATCTGCGAAAAACATTCAAGAAAAAGTTATTAATATATTTTTTTTAAATGAAAATATTAAAACCGTTTATTCAGCGAAGAAAATAAATTATTTGAACGAAACACAATGCAATATGAATACGTAATCGCGAATCTACTACGAAAAATTCGAGTTTTGTATTCTAGAGCTTGAGAGTCGCGAATAGTGGCAGTTATGTAAGGAAGGAACGTTATGTAAGGAAGCGGAGCAAGTTGAATGGAAAATTTCCACGAAATCCTTGCTGACCCGACCCTGTCAACTTAATCATAATAAAATTCAAGCATTTTGTCTCCTGTATAGGAATTTATTTAAGAAGCAAATATATTTGAGGTTTACTTCATTGTATGGTGGCTGAAAGGTAGAAAACACCCCAAAAATATATTCTACATGGTAATATTATAGGGTAAAAACAGTATATTTTACTACCATATATACATAAAAACAGATTGATATAATTTTTTTTTAATTACTTAGAAAATACCACTTTTTCTTATCTTATCTATTTTGACACGTATTTCGATGCATTCCGCATCATTTTTAAACACGATGTTTAAAATGGATAGATTTTAAAATAGTTAATGCAAATCAATAAATAATGAGATAAGCACTATCGATAAAAATTAAGAAACGTGTGTTTAGTTGGTTTGGGCGTGTAAAATTATAATCGTTAAGAAATTGAATACACAAATTGCAATCTGGAATTGAGCCAGAATACATAGGATTCGTGTTAAAATAAATTCTTCAAGCACGAGAGTTAAGTCTCTTTTCTTGAGAGGCATAGAGTAACTAGTATAAGATTAAGCAGATATATAATATGTAGCTAATGAATTTTTGAAAAATATTTTATGTAGCTATATTAAACAAATTAAACCCCGCCCACTCCTTTCAACCTACGAGTATATAAGCTGGTTGAATATTATTTTTTATCCCTAGTGCATGTTTGACCTCGGTTCTTAACGCATGTTTGTGCTGCAACCCTTAGTGCATGTTGGTATTCGGGTCGACCAAAAAGCGCATTTGTTAAACATTTTGTGTACTTTTAAGCGTGTAAATAGTGCTTTGGTATTGAAGGATAGTATTGTTTGCATGCTGTGCCAGTGATTGTCCTGACGAAGAGACAGGAACGTCTCGAAACCGGTAGACATAAAAATCTCGGTGAGTGGTTAAATACTAACATTACTAACATTTTTGTAAAACAAAAAAAAAAAGTAAAAATGGCTAAATACAAAGTAAATGCTTTAAATATTAATAATATTGAGAATAAATTAAAAATGTTTGAAAACATTGCATTTCGATGTACGAGTTCAACACTCGACACGCATTTTCCCCTACCTACCCTACTTTTATGCATGCTTAAACCCCTTGACATCGCTTGTCATCGTATTTCACACGTAATATGGAGTTAATATTAACAGAACAAACATATAACTCAATTTCAACGGGGCCTTTGATAATTTCGCTTGAGCTTTCAGAATATCTAGACGTGAAATTTATTTTCCCCTGTGACTTGTATGGCAACGCTTCCATGCCGAGCTTTTTCACGTTAGTTTTTTGTAGCTTGAGATAAAGAGATTTACGGGATTCGGGATACAGGAAAATGAGACGATGATTTTTTAGAGTTTGAATCTCCGCATTAAGAATGTGTCACATCGATGTTAATCAATATAAAATCTGATACCGCTAAGTGCTTTACGTGTGCCATTTAAATAAAAAAAAAACATATAAGACTCACCCCTACCTAGACTCCATACCAAGGAATATTTTTTTAAAAATTTACTTTGTTCATTTTCAATTTTTATTTACTTTGTTTATAAAAAATGTAAAACGAACTCCCTCTCTAAACACAAGTATCTACTTTATTAGAGAGGTAGAAACGTTATATTTGAAATATATTGTATATTTACCAACTATTTTGTATTATTTCAATATGTATTTTGGGATAAAAATTCAATAAAAAAACATCTATTATTATTTTTATGAAATATATATTATATATATATATATATATATATATATATATATATATATATATATATATATATATATATATATATATATATATATATATATAGATATATACAAAAACATATTATATTAATACAAAAAAGGTCCCACAAAAGCATGGCCTGTGTGTGGGTATACATTATTATTTTAGGTTATAATAAAGGGCACTGGCAAGAATACGATATAAATTATCAAAAATAAAATTAGATTAAAAATCTTAAAATATACTTCAAAGTTTTAAGCCGCCTCCGTAGTGTAATGGTCAGCACGCTCGGCTACCGTTCTGGAGGTCCCGGGTTCGATTCCCAGGGGGGTTAAATAAATATTAGTGATTTTTTCACTGTAATATTTATTCAATATTACCCTGGACTGGTACCTGAAGCGGAGGGCTGATCACCTTTCCTTCATGTGTAAACGATCAAGATAACACTGCGTTTATATGACGCAGTGCCCTATGCACCATTGGGGTGCGGATAAGGGATTTATTATTATTATACTTCAAATATTTGATTTTAACAGAAAACAAAAAATCAAAAAGATGAAAATGAAAAAAAAAAGCAAATATGTATGTACAGTATCTACTCAATGAATTAGGGCCACCCATTATTTTTTTGAATACTCTGAAATCTTTTGGATTATTATATTTATTTTACATAAATACTTTAAGTTTTCTATCGACATCTAATATCATGTATATTACCTTCAATAATATGTAAAATATACCTGGATTATTTAAGCCTTTACAAAATTTAAAACCCTTTTTCTGAGAAAGGTCCCTAATTAGCACAGGTAGACAGATAGTTGAAAGTTCAAAAATTAGTCCTATCTTATTTATTAGTGAAGTTTCTTGAGTTCTGGTTATTGTTTTGTTCAGAGAGGTTATATAGTTATCGTGTCTTGTGAAAAAAACTTAATTTTTAATTTTAGTTCATAAAGTATAATTTTTTTTTGTAAACACAAGTGTTTTTTTTGAAAAAGACAAAATGGGAAAAAGTAAAGACATTTCAGAGGAAAAAAAGTCTAGTGTTATAGTGCTACTGAAATTAGGAATACTATCTAATAGAGAAATTTCAAAAAAAGAAAACGTTTCTCATCAAACAGTGGACAGAATTTCAAAATCAATAAAAAATCAGTCACCCGCCTCCAGCAATCGGCGAAAGAACTGTCGTAGGATTAGAAAATCAACACCGAGGACTGATCGAAAAATCGTTCAAAGTGCGTTAAAAAACCGTAGTGCATCAGTTAAAACATTAAAAA
Organism: Brachycentrus maculatus; assembly: GCF_059751285.1. NCBI lineage: Eukaryota > Metazoa > Arthropoda > Insecta > Trichoptera > Brachycentridae > Brachycentrus > Brachycentrus maculatus. Next base: position 98,278 of record NW_028281822.1, read on the forward strand.
TAAAATTGGAAGAAGAGGGTATAAATATATCGGTATCAACACTGAGGCGACGTCTTTACGAAGTAAATCTGAAATGCAGGCGCCCTGTAAAAGTACCAAAATTGACACCACGAATGAAAGCGGATCGATTAAAATGGGCCAGGCTACATCGAAATTACTCGGTAGATGATTGGAAAAAGGTATTTATTTAAATTGAATTTTCAACATATCATTTTAGTAAATAAACTTATATATTTGAATTAAACTTAAATTTTCATTATTTTTCAGGTCATCTTTAGTGATGAGTGCCGGTTAGAAGCCGTGACAGAGAGCCGTCGATTCGTCAGGAGAGCACCAATGGAACGTTACAATGAGGCCTGTGTGGTAAAAGTTATCAAACACCCCCCTGCAACAATGATATGGTCATGTATTATTAACAATTTACTTGGGCCGTTGTTTTTCGTGGAAGGAACAATGAACCAAAATTCCTATAAGCAGGTCCTCGAACGAATTTTATTGCCCTTCTACCATACACTCGACCCAACAGAAGGTCCATACACCTTCATGCAGGATGGGGCACCTTGCCACCGGGCTAAATCAATAATAAAAATTTTGTCTAACAAAAATCTGCCTTTGCTCCCCTGGCCTGGAAATTCTCCGGACCTTAATCCTATAGAAAACGTATGGAGCATGTTAAAAAATAAGGTTTACTCATTTCCAAATCCGACAGTAGACTGTCAAAAAAAAAATATTCAAAAAAATTGGTCAGAAGACGAAGAAATAAAAAACATAATAAAACAGTGCATTTTAAGTATGCCAAAAAGAATTGAGGCAGTTATTTCTGCCAAAGGTGGAAATACTAAATACTAACTATATTCATATGAAAATATATGCATAATTTAAGCGTAATAAAGTGTTCATGTGTAAATAAAATTCAATGTTGTTTTATTTAAGGTTTTCTCTGAGTTATTCCTGTTTGAATTGAGAAATTGCGTGAAATTCTGCGTGGCCCTAATTCATTGAGTAGATACTGTACTATGTGAGTTATACGTTTAAAAGAAGAAGGTACATAGATCTGTTGTTTAAATAAATAATTTAAGTAAAATTTTATATCAGGTTATTAATAATAAAATGTTAATATCTCAACATAGACGAAGAAGAAAATAGAAATCTGGGCATTTACAGGGCTTAGGACCTGTCATAGGATGGTTAAATGATAACTTTACACTTGTGACATTCACAAATTTTACCCATGATTGACCCACACACACTCAAATCATTACACTCAGTCACATACAAAGGGCATGTCATAAACATTTTAGAAATACTTTTCCAAATTTCCTCACCCTTATTGTCTATGTTCTCAATTAACCATGTTTCACCCCTTAATCCCTCCCCCTCCAGTTATTACCCTACTCATCTATACCAATACCTGAATGATTTTTTGTGTCATCATTTGTCGATGAAAACATCTGTAGTTTTCGAAACTAGTCGTGTGAAATAAAACTCAATTAGTGGTCTAATACAAGTATTTAATTTTTGATAACCTACATATTTCGTTAACTCGTAAAACAAACAAATTAATTAAATCCACCATTATTTACTATGTAAAACAACAGTTTGTTTTCCATTTGACCTCAGCCTGAACCGCATGAACTTTATTTTTTATCATTTTCATAAAAGCAAATTTGTTGGGTAACGAAACCAACTTTCAAGAAAGCGCCTGAATATATAAAAACCAAAAACATTTATCAAATTTTCTTTTAAAACCGTCTTTATTGTACGCGAGGCTGCGGAGGTTTTTATTTATTAATACCAATAAAAAAGCGGTAGTTTTAGTCCGCGTACGTTATTCAAAAAAGGGGCAATAACAAACCCATTTTTTTTCCTTTTTTAGATGGGAATTACATATATTATTTACTTTTCTCATTAATGTACAGGGTTTATAAATCATTAAGTAGACTTTTGTTTCTTCTAACTGAAAAAAATGTTTTATTTAATAAAAAATACATGTACAATGTTTTAATAAATACAAACAATATTTAGTAAAGAAATAACATAAACTAGTGAAATTTTAATTGATGGCTTTACCAGTTAAGACGAATCGCCTTAGAGTAATATATTTAATTTTGAGGTGTCTCATTTTGATATGAAAAATGTATCATTCTTCCCTTTTTATGAAAGAAGATGGATGTCTGAGTATACCAGTGCTTATCACCTGGCATTTGGCTGGTTTAAGCGATCACTCTATACACTTGTGTAAGGTTCACAATTCTACCTATTATTATAAAATAAAAATAAAAAGAAAAGTGTTACATATCAAGTTGAGACAATTTAAAACTGACATCTCATCCGTAGGGCGAATAATCCAGTGTCCGATGTAATAAATAATATTAATATTGATAGTACATTTAGTTAAAATTTTAGATCTCACGATAGGCACAACCCAATCCAAATATCTGACAAAATAATATTTAGTAAATCAAATTATTTTCGACACTATTTTTACCTTTAATAGCAACTAATAAATATGTTATTTGGTAAATAATGTTTAAAATGCCTAATTTATATTTGAAGCACTAACTTTGTGATTTTCCATTTTATAATTAAAATATAGCTTTGTTTTAAAATCACTATAAATATTTTATAATAAATCTTGATAAGGTTTCTATGATCCAGTAGACATTATAATTAGGTTATAATAAAATATTTATAGTGATTTTAAAACAAAGTTACATTTTAATTATATTTTTAAATGCCTGTTCAATTTTTAAAGTTACATACAATAGCAAGGAGCCATAAAAGTGATAAAGTAACAAACAAAAAATTACAAATACGAAGAAATAATGGTAAAGTGGTTAAAAATGGTTTTAACAATAGATATTAGTACGAAAAATACATTCTGCTTGGAAATAGCGAAAATACTATTATCGAATTCACAACATAAAAATGGGATATAATTGTATGGATATTATCAAAAGTCGTAATAATTCAGCCGGTTTATTATGTTTGTATTATATAAATAAACCTTGTTATTATTGAAACAAAAAATAATTTATACGTAACATAATTCATAAACAGTATCAAATTACTTACATACACGCACGAGCCAGACATACCTGTATGCCATATACATACATATATGCAACGTTATATTTCAATACGAAATAAGGCTGACGACTGCCACGAACTTTAGCGATTAGCTATCGAGAAAATATTCCAACTTTTTTGACGACCTTTGATTAAGTTCTGCGAGAACTCACGAAGTTGTAAGCAGAAGAAACAAAAAGTTGAGAGTACCATATATAGCGTCTTACTAAGAGACTTCACAGATTCACATCTGTTTATATTAATGACATTTTTATATGTAGGCGAAAACTCGTATATAAATTTAAATGAAACGAAGTTAAAAATAGGTTCCCTACGGGCCTAAGAAGGAATCACCAGTAGGTACTGTAGTGGTATTATAGGAGGTTTTAGACTCTAAGAGGTACAAAGAAGAGCTGGAAATTTGGCTAACTAACTAACTAACCATCACGCCACTTCCCCGCAGGGGTAGGCAGAGAGAATAGAACGCCACACCACTATGTCTTTGCAAACATTCTTCGCCTCTTCCACGTTCATGCATCTCCTCATACATACCCGCCGATTGTTACGACTCCTAACCTGACCACATTCAAGTATTTGGCATACCTGATCGTGCCATGTTTTTTTCGGTCTTCCTCTGCTCCTTTTTCCAATTACATTCGCATTTGGAAATTCGGCAATCTTTTTATTCTACTCCCTTTCATTGAGGGGACATAAAGGCAATTTTCTTCAGCCATCGGCATTGAAAGTTGTCCCTACTGTATTCCCGGATCTGATACAGAAGCATCAAGGCTTCCTGACAGACCGTCTCTCTCAAAGCAATTTTTGTTTTTGTTTTATGAACAAAGTTGCGAAAATTATAGAAAACTTGAAACCAAAATTGTATCAGGATTTTACTGTGAATTTATGTTTAAAAGCTTTCAAAGTTCCTGTCACTGCCAATCTTAATAAATACAAGTTTGTAAAACCGTCACCAAATTTCTACACTGACAAGAAATTTTGACAGGGGGCGCTAGATCAAAAAAGTTTGAAAACCGGTGAACTAAGTAAATGATTTAATGCAGTCCTTATTTGACGAAATCCTTAACTTGGCAAAGTACTGGGAATATGAAGGAGTATCATACACCTGATGCCTAACATCCTAGGAGATTAGGACGTTCAGGATTGAGTAAGATGATGAAAATAAAAATATTGTATGTATATGCAAATCCAGAATCGCGCAAAGACATTAATTTTTCATAGCTCCAAAACTGTTGAATTCATTCCACAAAGACTATCTGTTAGACATTAATTATCTAAGTTTGTTTTGATTTCAAAATTTGCTTAAATTATTGATTAAAAAAACAGATCGAAGTACCTTCTTCTTTAAACGTTTAACTCATATAGTACATATTTGCTAACTTTTTTCATTTTCATCTTTTTTATTGTTTTGTTTTCTGTTTAAATATATTATTTGCAGTTCATATTAGCACTTTATATCTTATTTTATTTCTGATATCTATTGTAGTCTTGCCAGTGCGTTTTATAATAACCTAAAATAAAATGTATACCCACACACAGGCCATGCCTTTGTGCGATCTTTTTTTGTATTAATATTTTTTTTTTACTTGTAATTTTAATATATTGTGAAATGTAAAAGAATTTAAAACAAAGAAAAAACTTCAACGTCACTGCTCTACTAAAAAAGAAAAATAAAAAAACGACGATTTTACCTCACACTTGATTTATAATTAGAAAGTTTGACAGATTCTGATTTTGAAAAACAAGCTTTGAACTTTCATTATATGTATATACGTGGAAAATCAACGAAAAGCTTTGAAAATTACGCTACGCGACTGGTAAAACTAAATAGTAAACTTCTACAGCCGTTTTAGAGTGGAATCTCGTATCTATTAAAACTTTCTGAACTTTGTTTTTGCTACGACAGTGAAGTGTTTCATGCATATAAATGACTGTAAGCTAATGGGAGGTCATGCAAAATGTCCCATTAGACCAGTTATCGTGAGGTCACCGGAAGATATGAGACATCGGGAACCAGTGAGATATACACTTGGGTCTGTTTTTGTGTGGATCTTTTTTATGCGATTTTGAAGTTGTGCGATTTTCAAATGTAATGGAACCCATCCCTTATTTTTGTATGTAGTTCAAGTCTTTTTTATGCGAATTCGCATAAAAATCTATAATTTAGACTAGTGCAAGTTACAACCGTTAAAGTGTGATTGAGTCACTGGCACAAAGTTAAGCTCAAATCTTAGAAAAAGTGCTTGTTGGATTGAAGATTTATCTCAAAAACTATTGTATTTCCCATATCGCTCACTCCTTTCAAGAACGTCATAAATCAAAAATTGTAAATTTTCAGTTGTGCATGTTTTCGGAATGCCCAGAAAATATACTATAACCCAGCAAAAGAGCCATATTTTTAACTTAATATTTACCCGCTACAGGGCAGAAAGTGTTGTTTATGCATTTTGAAGAAAGGGTATTGTTTAATTATTTTTTTCAAATATACTAAATATTTTTCAAATGGAGAAAAAACATTCAGGTTTTACCTAAAAAGATCTGTTGCACAGTAAAAAGTTCAATAAGCGGCTTGATATTTATTTTTAATACATTCTTTTTTTATTTTTCAACTTTAAAAACGATCTCCAAAAAAATCTTTTTTGATATATTTATTTATTTATTTATTTATTTTCATAATACATAGATACATTCAATATACATATTCATTTCATATACACATTTATTATACGTATTACGGCTCTTTAGGCATGGCCTGTGTTGAGCCGAATACTAACATGGTAATACAAAGTTTATATATATATTTTTTAAATTTTTAATATATATATTTTTTTAATGATTAGATTATAAACATAACATACAGGAGATATAAAAATAATTTATGTTTTAAGGTTTTTCAATGTGATAATTACACCTGGACTTTAATTAATTCACTTTCCACCTTGTCCCTTCCAATGTTAAGTAACCATCTACGGACACTGTTCTTAAAGACCTGATCACTCCTGGAAATCTTAATGGTTTCGGGCAGCAAATTAAATATTTTTGGAGCGAGGAATGAAAATTTTTTTTGGGCAAAACTTGTTTTAATGGCTGGGCCAATGTAGTTTTTATTTAATGCTGCCCGGGTTCGAATAGTTTGTTGCGTTCTAACCTTTTCCATTTTATTCCAGAAGTGAATCAGTACTTCCTTGACGAACAGTTGCCGTACGTCTAATACCGTATAGCTTGTAAATAGCTCATTGGATGGGTGTGTCGAGTTACATTTATTTATTATTCTTAGGATAAGTTTTTGTACTTTGAAAATAGGGTCTAACGTGGTTTTGGCACCTCCGCCCCAGCCAATAATTCCATGTAGAATTATAGATTGGAACAGAGCGTAATAGACCTCTTTGAGGATGGAGGGATCAAGTATTTGACATTGTTGAAACCAGTGAACGATATATATGCATGTTATGTAACTTATGTAGATGAATTTCAATTTTTTTAAGTGAGTCCAAATCTTCGTTCACGAATTCCGAGCTATAAATTTTCAAACAAAAATCAAAGACCGTGGGAGTGGGCAGAGAGAATAGAACGCCATCCCACTGTGTCTTTGCAAACTTTTGTCGGGTTGTGGTCCCGTGGTTAGTATCGCGGACTCTTATGTCAGAGTTTCTCGGTTCGAACCCACTCTAACACAATTTGAAACCTATTTCTGATAATGAGCCGCTAAGGCTCATGGAAATATTATGAAAATTGAAATATTTGTGTAAATAATAAAAACACCTCTTTTAAAAAAAAAATCTTCGCCTCTTCCACGTTCATGCATCTCCTCATACATATTCGTCGATTATTTCGACTCCTAACCTGACCGCTTTCAGGTAAATGCTATACGTGTATAAGTAATTTATTAAACCAGTCAATGACAGATCGTAAGCCCCATAAATGACCTTTTAATAGCTATTTATTTCAGAACCTTCCACTCAATGAAATTTGTAGCACAAAGGACACAATATTTTTGCATAAAAATGAAATTGACTTGCATGCGACTTAGAATACAACGCATTCAGGTAACGACTTAATATTATGTGTTTATTTTTTTTAGCATATATATATATATATATATATATATATATATATATATATATATATATATATATATATATATATATATATATATATATATATATATATATATACATACATATACGTGAATAAGCGTCGCGTATGTCAATGTCTAGCCTGTCTAATTGATTGTAGCAGGTCATGGTACGATTGATAAGTGCATTAGTATCTGCTTTGTGTCGTACTATACTTTGCAGTAAAAAATAATTGGGCAAGTCTCGGTGGGATATTAAAATTGATACCGCACAAAGACGACTATAATAAATATTTCCTCCCGAATCAATTTAATTCTTGGGTGAAATTAACGGGTGATAAATAAGGGAAAGATGAGAGAATAATTGATCGATTTGAATTTTTAATCGATCATCTCACCGCACATTACGTAACACAACAACCCTGGGTATTGTGTAATCGAAAACAATTTGCGAATACGGTCACGGGGTCTCTTGTTATTGTAGCTGAGTAGACAAAGTGCCCCCAGTGTGGAACCGGGACAGCGAGTAGTGTGGGCAGTGACCCTTCTACAGACGGCAATACTGACCTAGTTGAGTCGCCGCTAACAGTCGCTTCAACCCTTACAATGTAGGGTGATACCCGCTTATAACGAAATTGTAAATATGCTTTGTGGGCCAAGCAAATGATTCGAAACGATGAAGATAATTCGAATATTGTAATCGCGAATAATTTGTATCGTATATTGTAATCGCGATACCGATTCTAAGAGGTATTAAAATAAAAAAGAAAACACTGTAGTAAATATGTAAAAATATATTATTTGTAAATTTACCTTGTATTTATATTTGTTTATCGGAGGATACCGATTCTAAAGGGGATTACAATTACAATAAGTGTATCACGTCAATAAAACCGCATATTTATAATATGTTTACGTCCATATAAAAATCTTGTAAAATATTTTCACCGTACATAATACTTATATTCGTAATACTTTGTCTGATTTTTTTAAAATTGAAATTTAATTTACTTTACTGTTTTAAATTATTTTTAAAAAAAAAACTAATTCTAGCTACTAGTTGTCACAGTAGTGAAGTGGTCTATGCGTTTGGGTACCGTGCTGGAGGTCCCGGATTCAATTCTTAGGGGGTTCAAAATATTTTTTATTTATTTTGTAAAACACTTATATTTGAATTAAAAATTAATTCAATATTTTTATTTTTTAAATACTTATGCGATATTTATTTTAAGAAAAAATCCTAGATTGGAACCTGAAGCGGAGGAGTGATAACCGTGACTTCATATAATTAGCGATCAGCTTAATATCGCATCGATCTGATGCAGTGCCCTATACATCATTGGATACGGATAAGAGTCAGTAGTAGTACTTGTAGTAAATTTCATGCGTTAATTTCATAGTCAGCGTAATTCGTTCAAATGATATTTTTTGCTTACAGTGAATATACAGTTATTTTACCTATAGTTGTTACGTTTTTTTTTGTAAATATGAATCAGAGGTAAAATAAATATGAACATAAATAAAATAAAATAAACATGAATATAAATAAATCCGAGGTAAAATAAATATGAACGGACAGTAGTAAAAATATCGCTTCATCAAAACAATCCATTTGAATTAAATTGGAGACAATACAGAAATTCATTGTAACGAATATGGGAACCGAGCAGTACCAACAAAAGGATAAAACGTTAGCGTAACAATTTATCACTGTTTTCATTACGGTACATGGAACACCCCCTGTACTATAAAATAACGTAAACAAAGGTTAAATTTCCTTACAAGAGTTCAGTAGTCATCGTTCGGGGGTTAAATGTGATCACCGATTAGGAAAGTGCGTTATTAATAGCCTTGTTATGCTCGCATACCCTTGGAAGAGGGCGATATGGGATATTAATTCTTAATAAATATGACCCATACACTTTACCTTGATGATTTTAAACAAAGATAATAAACTGGCACAGTAGATTATCTGGACTATTTGAGGGAAGAAGGCAGGATAAAGAAAATCCGAGTAAATAATAGAAAAATTACTAAATTGACAAGGAAAAACGAGTACATTCAGTTTTTATCATTTTATTAGTCTAGATCGGCAACCCTTTGGAAGACGTAAAAAAATTTGAGATTTAATTTTATAAGTGTTTTTTTTTTACCTGGGATCACAAAAAACGGTCATAACTTTTGCATCAACCCAATACATAAATACTTTTAGACGTTTATTTTTAAAATCTTCTAAAATGAATATATTTTGTTTAATCAATTCTGCCCACAAAGAAACCTTAGACTCTTAACTACAATATATAGTTGATCATAAAGGTAGAGGCGCTCAAATTATACGTTAAAAGTTCGGTGAATCTACAACCTCTTTCAAATAAAGGATTCGTAAAACTTCGGTAATTGGAGCGTGGGATAAGCGCTTTTCAGTAATTGGATGATGTTCGATTTCACCGCGAGTTATGTTGAACGTAAAGCGTCCCGAACATTTAAGTGAAGTAACTTCCCGAGAAAACTCGGGCATTTCACCTAACACCCGCATACTCCACGACATACTACAAACTTTTTAATTAAATATCTACCGCCTGTCGTCGGGAAAGTTGTACCAATAAAAGTAATTGGGGAAAATTACTATAATTCTTTGTTTTGTCATGTGAAAACTACTCTATCATAAGTGATTTCTTACTGTATATCACCTACCTACTAGTTTATATATCCAGTCATATATCGTAGTCATACATACAGGAGAAAGTGACCAAGTGCATTTTGTACAAAAACGTGATAATTGACTATTTGATATCTCACTAGCTTAATATCGCCCTGAAAAACATCCCAAAGCGATTTTAAATTTGTAAGTATAATATATTGACTTGTTAAAAATTACTAACTGCATTGATGTTTATTTTGTTGCCAAGCAAAAATGACTTAAATGGCCCTCCTGAACATTTTACGTTTTGTTAGTTGGTCACTTTCTCCTGTACGACTACGATATCTAAAAAAAGGCTAGTCATAGAAAAAGAAAAACTTTGGTTTCAATTACCTTCAATAGTTTATATTAACACTTTTAATATATTTCTGATATCTATTGTATTCTTGCCAGTGCCTTTTATTATAACCTAAAATAAAATGTAAACCTACACGCAGGCCATGCCTTTGTGGGATATTTTTTTATATTAACATAATATCGTAAAATTTTTTGTACTTTGTAATTACAACATATTGTGAAATGCAAAAAAAATACAAATATATATAAGTACAATATATATATTTCTACGGGAGAATTTTTTTCTTCTTCACTGAACTGAATTCAGTTCAGTCCAGTGCTTAAATTCAACCATTACGCCGCTTCCCCGCATGGATAGACAGAGAGAATGGAACCCCACACCACTCTGTCTTTGCAAACAATCTTCGCCTCCTCCACATTCACGCATCACCTCATATATACCCGACGATTATTCCAACTCCTGACATTCAATTATTTTAAATACTTGATCATGCCAAGTTTTCCTCGGTCTTCCTCTACTCTTATTTCCAACTACGTGTCGAAACCATCGGGTGAATTTATCTTTCACGCAAGACTTGATACAATAACGCATCAATTTTTGCGTGGTTAGAAGCAACAACAAAAAAAGAGTAATGATCGTGTTGAAATAGGCTAAATAAATAATCAACCGGTACAATGACGAGCACTTTAGTCATACCGGGCTCGTAATTGGTTTCTGTCAATATGTGTTTACAAAGTAATCTGCGATGTGACAAAGGAGGCAAACAGTGACGTATTCCCAGTAGCCAGGTGCTAACCAATGCCACTCACAATGGTCGATTCCATTTTTCTTTCTGAATATTGGACACGTTTTAAAATTTCAATACTGTAGATAAAGGCCTTTATTTGGAGTGAATAAATATCAAATGTTTTCACTATAACATGGGAAAGGTAGATGATTACGCTTATGTGGTAAGTAGGTTTTCTAGGGATGGAAAGATTGATAAAGATAACACAATATTGTGAACTCGTACATACTGTGTTACGGGTTTGATCACAATTTATCTAGAAGTTCAAAAAATCTAATTAGTATGGTTGCTAATCATGGGTAGAATTGGTGAATTTTACACGTGTGATCAGTCAATCAAGCCTGTGATGATCATAAGCCCTATAAATGACCAGACTTCCATATTCTTCTTCATCTATGATGAGATTTTCAAAAATAATGGAGGTTTATGTATGTACATATTCATTACAGTCCGTTTAATATGAAGTATCAATTAACTGTGTCGGGTTGTTTTATTTAAAAAAATAACAAATTTAACTGTAAAATATCGGACTTGGCAATAACATGTAATTTTAAGCATTTATTTTATTTACAGGTGAACAGTTAATATAAACTAACATTAACGAGCAATTGTTTCAGCTCTCGGCAGAATAATATAACAACGCGAGAAGGCGTTTTAGTATGCCAGAAAGCATAAATAAAATTTACAACAGAAAACTTAGAGACTATTTCTCCATTAAAGCCAGGCTCCCGATGATAAATAACGCGATGTAAGTGAAATATTTGCGAATAAATCGTGGTCTCATAAGGCAGTTTCTTTGGATGAATTTATAGCTTGCTTTTATATTGTATTTAGCATATAGGAACTAATGTGTAATTGCAATAAAAACAAAACAACTCCTTTTAAGACGCTTCTATATACAAAAGCGGTGCAAAGTTTTGTTCCTTGTTCATCTTTCAAGTATAGTAATGGAAGAAGACTGTATATTTATTTTGATATTTTTATTTGATTCAATATAAGACAATATTTCATCGGCGACACTTATTTTTCCTAACATAAAACTAACTAACTAACTAACTAATTACGTCGCACGAATAAGTAAATTTAAAACAATATATTGTCATTTCAAAAAAGCGAAACTTCATTCGAGGTACATATCGTTCACTCCTTTAACAACGTCATATATCAAAAATCGTCAATTCTCAGTTGTGCATGTTTTCGTAATGCCCAGAAAGTGTACTATATCCCAGCAAAAGCGGCATATTTTTAACTTAATATTTACCCGCTACAGGGCACAAACTGTTGTTTTTGCAGTTTGAAGAAAATGTATTGTTAAATTTTTTTTAATATGGTAAATATTTTTCAAATGGAGAAAAAACATTCAGATTTTAACTAAATAGATCTGTTGCACAGTAAAAAGTTCAATAAGTGGCTTGATATTTATTTTTAATACATTTTATTATATTTTTAAACTTTAAAAACGATCTCTTGAAAAATCTAGTTTTTTTCATATACTTATGACGTTGTTGAAAGGAGTGAGCGATATGTTTCTTCTTCCTTTGACATTCTGTCGACGACCATAGAACTAATTTAACAAATCAAGTATTTTTTTCAACTTGAGGCAAATGAATGAACACCACTTTAATACTGAAAAACCATATCTTAGCTTTTGAGGTTTGGGGAGAACGGATACAGATTTTGAGAACTTGGGACCTGAGTGTTTTCCTTCTTAAATTCAATATAAATATTTCTCACTTTGTTATTGCTTCGGAGATATGAGATAAGATAAGTGGGAAAGTAAATATTGAATTTACATAAAGATATTATTCTGATTTACAAGTAGCTCCGTGAAGCCGCTCGAAATTTAGTCAATATTATGATAATTCATTGAGCATGCGATATTTTACAAACATTAGATAATATAAACAGTTTGGGTAGAATTCAAATAATTCAATGATATACTTTTACGAATAATATTTTTTAGAAACAACTCTATTTATATGAAATCGTAGGGCTTCTTGAATTTATATTTTATATACACAGGGTGAATCAGACCAAACCTTCTAAGCCTTTTTTTGAAAATGCGATATGATAGAAAGCAAAAAAAAAACGAACATAAAATTAGACTTTTTTGACATCTCAACATGGATAAAGAAAAAAAAGGAAGTCTGAGAATTTACAGGGCTTACGACCGTCAAAGACTTGGTTAAGTGATCACTTTACACACGTGTAACATTCAATAACCCATGGCTGACAACCACACTACTCAAATTTTCGGAACTTCTATATCAAACTCATGACACAGTATATGTGAGTTCACAACAGCCATCTATGTAAGAATAGGGAAAGCTTTTATTAAGCAGAGATTATATTCTTCTTCATCTGTGTTGCGATTAATATTTTTTTTAAATAACTCGTTTCGGACCTTGCATACAAATAAAAAAGTCTACTTAATAAAAGCTTTCCTGTAAAATATATCTAGGAATTTCCAAAAAAAAATAGTATTGTAGTTGTCAATCATGGGTACATTTGATGAATGTTACACGTGTGTAAAGTGATCACTTAACGAGCTTATGACGTGCTATAGGCCATATGAATACCCAGACTTCCATATTCTTCTTCATCCATGTTGAGATGTCAAAAAAAGTAAGATAATATGTCACAATATAATTTTTTTATGTGTTTTTGTTAATAAAATACAACTTAGTAGACTCAAAAAATCTGTGTTTGATTTAAAATTAATACATAAAGTAAGACATCATTTTTAGATGTTGAAATCAACCCTGAATATATTCCCTTTGTTCTTCTTTCGCCAATACTTCTTTGTTCATTCTTTTTCGTCACGTACATTCTTTTTATCCAGGATACAAATGCCTATTTTGTTTCACGTCGGAAACACACGTATAACATACATTATGCAATAAAGTCAAACCCCCAATAAAAGAAGCTCTCCCGTTTATTAAACACCCTCGAATGCACCCATCTTTGCTGAATTTTGCGCACATCTTTTGCGGGTTTAAGCGATACACAAAAAAAATACGTGAGTGTTGCCAAGTGAGAAAAGCTCTCTGAAAGAGCTGAAAACTGATAAAAGCTTTAGAATGGAAGAATAGAAAACTGAAGCATCGACCGTACTAAGCAGGATTTAAACGGGAAAAAATTCATGTCTTTTTTTTTAAAGAAATAACTCGCAAAGCCCCTTCTTTAAGACGCTCGTCTGCAGGTAAGATACTAAAAGTACGGAAGGTAAATGTGAAAAATACATCACAAACACCCAGACCAATTGAAAATAAATCTTTCTTGAATTCATTTTGCACTTAGCGGGAATCGAATCCACGACGCCATTTTCACAGTCGAGCGTCTACCCAACCAAGCCACAGCGCCTGTCTAAACTAATTAACTAACCATCACGTCGCTTAACGCAAGAGTAGGCAAAAGATGTGGCAATAGTGGTGTGGCGTTCTATTCTCTACGCAAGAGTAGAGAATAGAACGCCACACCACTCAGTGTTTGCAAAAAAATGTTCGCCTCTGCCACATTCGTGCATCTCCTCATGCATACCCGCCGATTATTCCGACTCCTGACCTGACCACGCTCAAATACAAAAAATTTAAAAAAAAAAACAAATCACGCCAAGTTTTCCTCGGTCTTCCTTTACCACATTACATAGAGCATTTATTTTCCTAAAATAAATATTCAACCTTTTTGCATATTGATACTAAATCATAATTTTAATTAAGTTTCTGATTAAATATTGACGTTGGGAACAAGTGTGGGTAAAAGGTTACGTACCCTTATCGCAAACGTGTGTGTATGTACATTTCCCCAGACACATAAATCTCCCGGCAAACAACACAAATATAATAAATTATGTACCTTTATCATGCTCGTGTAACTTATATCTGCATTGTTACCAAGATCAAGCAATATACAGTCAAACCTCGATATAACGGACCTCTATTTAACGGACAAAATCCGGTCAATAAATATTATACGCAAATTCATAATTTTAGAGCGTTAATTATAAAATAAGAGCTAACTTACAACATTTTGAGTGTGTCTAAATTCTTGTTCATAAATCTGGTACAATAAACAATTTAGTACACTCTAAAAATCATTGTTAGATTTTAACATATAATATATATTATATGCATTGTTTTGTTTGTTGTAGATTACGAAGATGAATATTTGTGAAGAAAATAAAATAAAATATCATTTGGGCAAATCTAGCAACTCGGTGAGTAAGGCAAACAAAGCCAGCAAACACTCGAGCCGAGTGGGCAAACTTTGAGTTGGTAACTCGAGCTTATTGCGCCCGGCTTGATACTCAGCGTCCCCAGATGAGTGATTGCCTTTCCTTGTTCATCCTCCAGCTCCGCTGTAAATCATTCTGCAGATTATAAACTGTTCATTTACTTGAAAATCCTGCGAATAAAATTCACTCTTAGTGACGTCATAATAAACAGTGATGTAAAAGGACTTTCACAGAGGAAAAATTCAACCAATTACAACCTATGACAGTCAAACAATTTTGTATATGCTAAAACAATCCTTACATATATATAAATAAAAAAAATAAAACCCTTATCCGCACCCCAATGGTGCATAGGGCACTGTGTCTTATAAACGCAGTGTTATCATGATCGTTTTACACATGAAGGAAAGGTGATCAGCCCTCCGCTTCAGGTACCAGTTCATGGTAATATTGAATAAATATTACAGTGAAAAAATCACTTATATTTATTTTTACCCCCCTTGGGAATCGAACCCGGGACCTCCAGAACGGTAGCCGAGCGTGCTGACCATTACACTACGGAGGCGGAAAAAAAATCCTTACATATACATTTAAGAATTATTCTCACATAATACAAGAAAGCATCTCCCAAAAAAGCACACAAATTACAATTGACACCTATCCCTCATGTGTTAACGATTCATAACACTGCGTTTATATGATGCAGTGCCCTATGCACCATTGGGGTGCGAATAAGTGAATGAAGAAGAGCATAGAAACGCAATATCGTAAACACAGAACACATCTAACAAATTTAAGTTTTGTACTGATATTTCTTGGTGGAACTGCATTTTATAGAAAAAATATCATGTAATTTTATTCTACATCAAACAAAACCTAACACATGCCTGTTTTGGTCAAAAGAACTTTGATTATTATGCAATGATATTTATCATATGTAAGCAGTGTTATATTGATTGATAAACACAAGAAATAAAGGTGATTAACTCTGTGCTTCAGATAACGGTCAGAGTGATATTTAATTTGAGTAAAAAAATCAATAATATTTATTTTTAACCTCCTGGAAATCGAATACGGGATCTCCAGTACAGTAGCCGAACACGTTGACCACTACACTACGGAGATGGATATATATATATATATATATATATATATATATATATATATATATATATATATATATATATATATATATATATATATATATATATATATATATATATATATATATATATATATATATATATATATATATATATATATATATACAATATATATATATATATATATATATATATATATATATATATATATATATATATATATATATACATATATATATATATATATATATATATATATATATATATATATATATATATATATATATATATATATTATAAAACGTTTCTGCACACTAAATTTGTAGTATTTTTAAAGTAGGAAATATGATAAATTAGGAACAGGTATGATTTGAAAATAAAACAAGAATGGTAGAGCGAAAACAGTGAAATAAATTAAATTTTATAATTCAGAGAAGTATTACGAATTGATGGACGGTGAAAATATAAAGCAAAAAACAAGATTTTCGTACGAAGGAAAACATTATGAATGGGAGGTTTTACTAACGTAAAAAAAAACGAAGCGAAATTTCTCAAATTAATTTTTGAGCAGAGCAGTTGAAAGGAAAATTCATCTAAACTCGTCATAGAAAGTGGAAATTCAATGACGTACCTTTGGGAAAAATATATTGTCAGATATTAAACCTCGCAAAAATAGATTGTGAGACCGTCGATTTCTTTTTTAATAAAAAAAGGTTAACATTTTAAAAAAATCAAATTATGCGTTACATTATAAAGAACTAGGCCATAGGTCGGCAAAGTGTGGCTCAGGAACCGCATGCAGCTCTTTGACATTTTATATTCAGCGAAACTAAAATTATATGATTGCCATATCACTCACTCCTTTCAAGAACGCTTTATATCAAAAATCGTCAATTTTCAGTTGTGCGTGTTTTCGGAATGCCCAGAAAATGTTATATATCCCAGCAAAAGCGGCATATTTTTAACTTAATATTTACCCGCTACACGGAAGAAAGTGTTGTTTTTTGCATTTTAAAGAAAAGGTAGTGTTTAATTATTTTTGAATATACTTAAAAAAAATTAAATAGAGAAAAAAACCTTCAGGTTTTACCTAAAAAGATCTGTTTCACAGTAAAAAAATCAATAAGAGGCTTGATATTTATTTTTAATACATTGTATTATATTTTTAAACTTTAAAAAAGGTCTCCTGAAAAATCAAGTTTTTTGATTTATGACGTTGTTGACAGAAGTGAGCGAAATCTGTTTCCAATTCTAGTATACCTTTATTAAATTACGGGTACACTCCTATAATTTACAACATTTTGAGTGTGTCCAAATACTTGTTCACAAAATCTGGATTTTTGTGAACAAGTATTTGGACACACTCAAAATGTTGTAAATAAATTATCTGGTTAAATTATAAGCTTAATTAATAAAAATGAAAATGATATTTTCTAGTGTTTCTTATGTGTGTGATTATAAGGTTTTTTCTCCATTTGAAAAATATTAAGTATATTTAAAAAAAATAATTAATAAGGGTAAATATTAAGTTTAAAATATGCCACCTTTGCTGTGATATAGTACATTTTCTGGGCATTCCGAAAACATGCACAACTGAAAATTGACGATTTTTGATTTATGACGTTCTTGAAAGCAGTGAGCGATTTGACTATAGAGAAAAAAATATTATTGTAATGTGCAAATGATTTGATGATGTAATGACAAATTTTGTCCGCCTCCGTAGTGTAATGGTCAGCACGCTCGGCTGCCGTTCTGGAGGTCCCGGGTTCGATTCCCAAGGGGGGTAAAATAAATATAAGTGATTTTTTCACTGTGATATTTATTCAATATTACCCTGGACTGGTACCTGAAGCGGAGGGCTGATCACCTTTCCTTCATGTGTAAACGATCAAGATAACACTGCGTTTATATGACACAGTGCCCTATGCACCATTGGGGTGCGGATAAGGGTTTTATTATTATTAATGTGCAAATTTGGCTCTTGGCTAACAAGTGTGACGACCACTGAACTAGGCCGTCCTTAGGACTTTGATACCGTCTAGTATTATTTTTCCAAATGAACCTCGAGAGACCCTTGACTAAATAAAGATATGGATGACCTGGCAACTGGACAGCTAATCCGGATAATCAAGGATAAGTTCGGATGAGCGGAAATCCGGATAATTGAAATGGGGATGAACGATAATAATTCTCTTCAGGTACAGGTATGAAATATTCGGCATTTTAGAGATAAAATGGAGTTTTCACCTTTTGGTTAACTAAAATTATTTATTAGAGGCAATTGCTTTTTTGTGAAATATATTTTTTAAACATTCTTTTTTATTTCATTAATTGATTCGGCAGTCACTTTGTGGTAAAATCTAAACATTTTAAAATGAAGTTTTACTTGTTAAATACACCTATATCTTAAAATGTTTTGTGACACGCGATTCGATTAATTCCACATCATTCTCAAATCCGGTTTTTGGAAATGATACGGAATATATCAAAACACGTATCACTATTGATTTTTAAAAAATAGTGGTATGTATTTAGCAAGTAAAACTTCAATTTGAAAATATTTTTTTAAAACTATTATTTTTATCAGGCACTAGATTATTCGCCTTATGATTTATCAATATTATCAGCCATACTTAAAAATCTATCAGATAAGAATCAGCATATGAAAGCAATCCAAGAAAATTGCATACGTGCATCTTCAAAAAATTAATGCAATATGGATGTTCAAAATAATGGGCAAAATGGTGGACGTTACACAAGTCTATACAGTGATCACTTAAGTCAGCCAAATGCCAGATGCCCCGGGATGCTCAGACTTCCATCTTCTTTCGTATAGAAAAAACGATAGATGTGTCATCTCAAGTTGAAACACCTAAAGTATTCTTTTTAAGGTATTTTTACATTATTCACAGCTCTTATTTAAATCACGAACTTTGTAATTTAACATTTTACAACTTGAAAAATAACCTTGTTTTCAAATCACTTCACATCTTATTATAGCTTAAATATAATTTCGACCGGATTCGAAGCAAGCAGCTTCTTCCTCGAGACTAATAAATAGTATTATTTATTCTCGAGGAAGAAGTTGTTTGCTTCCGAATCGGTCGGCATTATAATTAATTTTTAATAAGATCAATTGTGAATTTATAACGTTAAGTTATAATGTAGAGTTATTAAAATTATTTGCATCATTAAAATATCATTAAAAAAACCGTAGCAATAATAAAACGTAATTTTTAGAGTACGTTAAAATATGAAACTAAAAACACATATCGCTCACTCCTTTCAAGAAGTTCATAAATCAAAAATCGTCAATTTTGAGTTGTGCATGTTTTCGGAATGTCCAGAAAATGTACTATATCCCAGCAAAAGAGGCATATTTTTAACTTAATATTTACCCGCTACAGGGCAGAAAATGTTGTTTTTGCATTTTGAAGAAAACATATTGTTTAATTATTTTTTTAAAAATACTAAATATTTTTCAAATGGAGAAAAAACATCCAGGTTTTACCTAAAATGATCTGTTGCACAGTAAAAAGTTCAATAATTGGCTTGATATTTATTTTTAATGTGTGTAATATTTTTAAACTTTAAAAACGTTCTCCTGAAAAATCAAGTTTTTTTTATTTATGACGTTCTTGAAAGGAGTGAGCGATATGTTTGATCATTTCCACGAATTCATTCAGATGGAAGCTCCGTTGAGGTAGTATTTTACGAATGGCGCTTTATACCTAAACTATCCAAATTTATCATCATTATTATTATGTACTAGGTCTATAATATTAAAAGTTATTCACCCTTAATTGGATTTTAATAATCACATTTAAGTAAATAAAAAGTTTAAGAGGAAATCGTTACCTGGGTTTTAGAGGAAAACCCCGCAGAGCACCTCCATTAAATGGCAATGATTTCTCGTTAGTGAAAGTACCCTATTCCTGAAGTAATCATAAAAAGGTAGCCTCGACCATAGGTCGTCAAAGTGTGGCTCGGGAGCCTCATGCCGCTCTTTGACCTTTCAAGTGCGGCTCCGGCACATATATCCGCGGGAAGGCTCTTCGACTCTACGTATTCATGCGAACAAATATTTTTCAAGCATGAACCTTATTGAAAGCAAACTAAGAAATCGTCTTGATGGTGCGAACCATGAAAAAAAGACGTAAACCTGACTTGATCAAGGAAACGTTATAAAAACAAGTGTTTCCTCAATCATAGTAAAGAAATGTTCAAAGGAAATGCAAGGACATACTTCGCAATGAGTAGAGTTTTTATAGACACCTTACTATCAAAATATTTTTTATTCATGAATAAAATCTTTATTAAATGTAAACATTTTAAATTATAAACTGTACATTTAAAATTTTATTTAATGCAGTTTATTAATTCAGTCCGTAGTGTAGTGGTTAATGCATTTGTCTACCATGCTGGAGGTCCCGGGTTCAATTCCCAGGGGGATATAGCAAATAAATAAGGGTGTTTGAACTTTCGTTTTTATTTGATATCACAGTGGACTAGTGTACCTGAAGCGCAGGGCTGATCCTTGCCTTCATGCAATTAACGATCAAGATAACACTGCGTCGATGGAATGCAGTACCCTATGGACCATTTGGTGCGTATAAGGGTAAAAAGAAGAAAATTACAATAAAGGTATACTAGAATTGCAAACAAACGAATTGATTTGTAAGGATTTTTTTAATTGTTGTAATGTGAATTCATATTTGGCTAATAGGTTTGCCGACCACTGCCCTAGACCATTTATGCCAAATAATATTAGATATTTAATTTTACAGTCAGGTGATAAGACAAAATATTCCTGCTAAATGGGGTTTAAAATTTAATAGTTCAATTAAAATGGTACAACGTTATGTCGAACTTGATCATGAAACTGATAGGAACAAAATAATTTTGGGTGTGATATTATGAAAGAGAAATCTGAGAAAACAAGTTAAATAAATAACGGTCATTGGTAATTCTGAAATCCATTAAGCTGGAAAATAACGATAGGATTATAGAATATAACATAAAAAGTAAAACTACTCAAAATGTTGTGAATAAAATAAGTGGTCAAATTATAAACCTAGTATGTAAAATAATTCGGGAAGAATTTTGCATACTTATCCATTTAAAAAAAAAAAAAAGATAATAAAAATAGCATAAGGGTTTCAGCTCTACTCAAATCAAACATAGATGCTGCAAACTCACACATTAAGGGACGTGTGAATTATATGATTGTTTATATCTATATTCATTTTTTGTCCGCCTCCGTGGTGTAATGGTCAGCACGCTCGGCTACCGTTCTGGAGGTCCCGGGTTCGATTCCTTTTTCCGTCCGAAGTGATTTTTTTCACTGTAATATTTATTCAATATTACCCTGGACTGGTACCTGAAGCGGAGGGCTGATCACCTTTCCTTCATGTGTAAACGATCAAGATAACACTGCGTTTATATGACACAGTGCCCTATGCACCATTGGGTGCGGATTAGGGTTTTATTATTATATTATATATTATTTTAAACATAAATAATGAAATAAAGTGTCGGGCTGTGATCCCGTGGTTAGTGTCGCGGACTCTTGAGTCAGAGTTTCTCGGTTCAAACCCACTCTACCACAATTTGATACCTATTTTTAATAATGAGCCACTTAGGCTCACAGAAATAGTATGAAATCGAAGTATTTTTTGTAAATAATAAATACACAAATATTTATCTTTTTTAATTAAAAAAAAAAGGTTTTCTGCTTCTATTACCAACCACATTCGCCTCGTAAATTTGTTTAATCGTTATTTCTTCACTCATTCGATTGAAATCCCCAAACAATCTCAACACACCTTTCTTAATTTTATCGATAACGCTTATCTCAGTCTTGCATTCATTCCTTATATCACCATTCGAGCGGATACTTATACAATTTTTCTAGTCTTATTGCAGTACGAGTGTAAGTTTGTTAAAATGCCAAAGCCAGTGCGATCGACAACGTGAAATACTTAAATAAAGACTGAATGTGTGAGACAAATAAACACAGTAGATTAGAAGCCAAATAAGTATACGAAAAGATTAAACGGCTTTCCTAGCTATGCGGCCAATATCGCGTGTGCCAAGAGTGATTATATAATAAATAAGTGTCGTCAAAAATGCAACTCATTGGTAGGGCTCCGTGGCGTAGATGGGTAGACGCTCGACTGCGACGCTGGCATCGCGGGTTCAATTCCCGCCAATTTAAAAGTAACAAGCATTTAAAAGTAGAGACCTTACGATTTTTTCTTTAAATATACCTCTACATTTATATATATATATATATATATATATATATATATATATATATATATATATATATATATATATATATATATATATATATATATATATATATATATATATATATATATATATATATATATATATATATATATATATATATATATATATATATATATATATATATATATATATATATATATATATATATATATATATATATATATATATATATATATATATATATATAT
This sequence comes from Brachycentrus maculatus, assembly GCF_059751285.1. Classification (NCBI taxonomy): domain Eukaryota; kingdom Metazoa; phylum Arthropoda; class Insecta; order Trichoptera; family Brachycentridae; genus Brachycentrus; species Brachycentrus maculatus. The sequence goes on from NW_028281822.1 coordinate 121,066, forward strand.
ATATATATATATATATATATATATATATATATATATATATATATATATATATATATATATATATATATATATATATATATATATATATATATATATATATATATATATATATATATATATATATATATATATATATATATATATATATATATATATATATATATATATATATATATATATATATATATATATATATATATATATATATATATATATATATATATATATATATATATATATATATATATATATATATATATATATATATATATATATATATATATATATATATATATATATATTCATATGTATATATGTGTATATATATATATATATATATATATATATATATATATATATATATATATATATATATATATATATATATATATATATATATATATATATATATATATATATATCTATATATATATATATATCTATATATATATATAAATATATATATATTTATAAATATAAATTTATAAATATAAATTTTCTTTTCTTATCTTAATTATTTGACGCATTAAGAAACAATAATAGAATCAAACACTCTCCTTATCGTTCACAAAGTTAACAATGCTTTTAATATACAAAAAAATACAGTCCTTTGTTTTCTCTCCATTTCCTTTCCCATATAGCAGTTATATTTTTCACAACAACTCCTTCACTCACGTCAGTAGTATTCCTTCAAACGTAATACACAAATGTAGCTCGAAGGAACTCAATCGCAGAACTGATCACCTTGCTTTCATAGGCTTCAACGAAGGAGTTTTTCAAATCCAACAAGGAGTTTTTATCATAATCTAAGCATCGAAAAGATAACTTATGACGCTAATAACGCTTAGTCACATCTTTTTTAAATATATTTTTATTATTATTTATTTTAAAACATATTATTTTCATTAATTATTCTCATGTTGAGACATGGGATCAAGGTTAACAGGACTGAAACACAAATAAAAAAGTTTAAAAAAAATAAACAAAACTTACAAAGGGCAAAATATAAAACAAAAAAATTGAAAAATGGTACGTAAAATGAAAGTCCATGATTTATAGAATATAACATAAAAAGTAAAACTACTCAAAATTTTGTGAATAAAATAAGTGGTCAAATTATAAACCGATTGTCCGATCAAACGTTTAGTCATTTTGAGATTTACTTTAAAAAAAACTATTTTCATCCAACCATCGTTAACGATAATTTTCCAGAAAGTGGTTGAGTTATGTACGAGTAACTCCATGCGTGGTATCTGAAATACCAGGGACACATGAAAGTAAAGAGGAATTTAATCAAGGGGTGTGTAATTACGTCATTCTTCTTACATCGGAATGTGAATTACATCCAGCCAGCAACACACACGTTCACGTATATGCAAAAGTATTGATGTATACGTAGGCTGCTATGTACTAACACCTTATATGCCAAGTGCTAGTACTATTTATTTTAATGCACATTAATTAATTACTGATTTTTTAACTGAACAATGATTTTGTAACTTAAATTTTGATTTACAACATTTTGAATATGTCCAAATACTTGTTCACAAAATCTGGATTATCTCCAATTACAGGAAAGAATATGAAAATAACTCCTGTAATTAGAGATAATCCAGATTTTGTAAACAATTATTTGGACACACTCCAAATATTGTAAATAAATTATATGGTCAAATTATAAGCTTAAATAATAAATATAAAAATAGTATTTTCTGACGTTTCTCATGTGATTGTAATCCAGGATTCGGACCTCACATACTAATATAAGAGTTTCTGCTTGGTAAAAAGCTTCTTTACATCTCACCAATAGATGTCTCTAGTGAAGTTCTAGTGATTCAAGAACACGGTTTCTAAATTGGTTCATATATATAGAACTTCCAAGAATTTAAGTTGTGTAGTTGTCAATAATGGGTAAAATTGGTGAATGTTACACGTGTGTAAAGTGATCACTTAAACCAGCCTATGACGGTCGTCAGCCCCGTAAATGCCCAGACTTTCATATTCTTCTTCATCTTTGAAGAGATGTCAAAAAATAATATGAAACTTTGATGACTGATTTGGACTAAGTCAATCGTTCTTATTCAAAGTCTATAAGTACGGTGACAAGCTTGTATCACGTCAAGTTTTTATGTTATAGTATATAATTGTTTGTATGGACCCCATACGTTGAAGCCGTAATAGTGGTTGGTATCTAGACATGTTTTAGTCTAAGGTCTATGGGATTCAAAAAAAGTATTGATAATTATGGAGTAACAGTGGAAATATATGAACTTATTAATATGTATTATTTTTTTTCAACTCTTTTCTTTTCAAAATCTTATACAATACGTTTTAATTTTTTATGTAGTTTTTTATATAGTATTTGGCCAGTTATTTTTATTTACAAAAGTAGTGAAAAAAAAAGACATATCAGCACAAAATTATCTTTACATTTTAAAATGAAGAATTAAAAGGGTAATCAAGTTTTTTTTTTGCCCTTCGATTAAAATTCGATGTTCATGATATACTACGTATTGTAATATCAACAACGATAAGTACATTTTTGCAATTCAAATTCTACCATAGATAATAACGATGTAAATTCTCTACTTTTCGTGCAGTTTTCTACTCCGCTATATTGAAAACGTACGATAAAAAAACGAACCGTTAATGACACTTTTCAATATCGAATCACACCACCGCGCGACCGGCGCAAATTTTAAATTTAAATTATAAGAAAACATTGCGGGGAGGCTACGCCGAAAACACGACCATCCCCCAGCGGACGTCGCTGCAAACTGAACGGGGTGAAAAGTGGAAAATGGCGTTCGACGTAGCTCGGCGGGAAAATCGACGACAAGAACGCGCATATAGGAAAGAAAGAGACACAATGTGAACCAATAAACCAAGGCAATTCGTTATTTTTGATCTCATAGGTAGGTACTATACTACAAATTATACCTTACTCTCTTTCAACTCATATCCATTTTATGAAGCGTTACCATCTAACTAAAGGTATATTTTTTATTGATTTGGCATTAATTTTGTTGAATGACATGTCGATCATTAAATTTAAACATTTTTTCATTAATTGATCGACATTCACTTTGTGGTAAAATCTATCCATTTTTAATTTAAGTTTTACTAAATAAATACCACTATTTCTTAAAATCTATTGTGACACGTTTTTCGATGCATTCTTCATCATACGGTGTTTGAAAATGATGCGGAATGCATCAAAACACGTGTCACAATAGATTTGAGAAATAGTGGTACTTACTAAGTAAAACTTAAATTAAAAAAAATAAACACCTGTATTAGACCACTAATCAAGTTAAATTTCATACGACTACTTTAGAAAACCACAAGTCACCTGTCGATGAAAACATTTGTAGTTTTCGAAACTCGTCGTGTGAAACAAATTAATCAATTAGTGGTCCAATAAAAGTGTTTAATTTTTAGTAATTAACACATTTCGGACGGGTGTTCTTTAAGCCTGCGGACCGCTGGATAATTATGTACATATAGTTAATACTTTAACAAAGAGATTGGTACATAATATTCATGTGAAAACATTAAATATGTAATTCCTTCTTTTCTGCCTTTGAAATGAGGCCGATGCAGAAGGTAAAAATACCCTTCCCGTCCTTAAGCACCAATCGACTTAACGGATAAAAATACCTTTCCCGTCTAAAGTGTGTTGACTTAAGGGTATGGTGGCGTTTTTAGTTCACAGCATAAAAAAACAAAATATTTCGGGTGCCGGGCCAAAAGTTTGTTTTTAAACATAATTTCAATTGCATGAAATACTTTTTGTTTGTTAAAAAATGTTATCAAGAACTTCCATATTCTTCTTTGTCTATGTTGAGATGTCAAAAAAAATCAAAAAAATGTTGCGGAATGCAACGAAACAAGTGTCACAATAGATTTTAAGAAATAGTGGTATTTACCAAGTAAGACTTATATTAAAAAGGGATTATTATTAAAATGTTTTTTTAAATGATTTACAAATTTAATTAAAATGGACAACATGACTTTTGAAAAAAGGACAACTCATATCGCTCACTCCTTTCAACAACGTCCAATATCAAAAAACTTGATTATTCAGGAGACCGTTTTTAAAGTATAAGAATATAATGAAATGTATTAAAAATAGATATCAAGCCACTTATTGATTTTTTACTGTGCAACACATATTTTTAGGTAAAACCTGAAGGTTTTTTCTCCATTTTAAAACTATTTAGTATATTTAAAAGAAATAATTAAAAATTACCTTTTCTTCAAAATGCAAAAACAACACTTTCTGCCCTGTAGCGGGTAAATATTAAGTTAAAAATATGCCGCTTTTGCTGGGATATAGTACATTTTCTGGGCATTCCGAAAACATGCATAACTGAAAATTGACGATTTTTGATTTATGATGTTGTTGAAAGGAGTGAGCGATATGTGCTGAGCATGAACGATAGTATAAAATATTGATAAGCTAAAATAAATGTAACAAAGTAAGTCATCTCACTTGAGGTATGATCCCAATCATTTTACGCGGCGATATAAAAACAATAAAAACTTTAACTGGGTAAATTACAGAACTTTCTTAAGGGTTTACTCTCAAATATACAATTCAGTACGCGATCGGCTGCGCGAGACGCCACACATCTTGTTCGCGAACAATTATTTTTGAAGAATATATATCGTAATTTGTTTTTTTTTTTAAGAATACATAATATTTGAATTTTATATTTGACCTTACCTTTCAGTAGCTCTTTTCTTTCCAAAACTATATATTTATTTCGAAGAAAAGCTTATTTTTTAAATACAAAAACGGATTTTTAAGCAAATAATTCAATTATGTTCAATGTTAGGGATTAAGCTGCGATTTTTCGTATGTTAGGCCTTAAAATGTAAATTTTCCCAACTGAAAAACGGTAAAAATGTCATTTACGGCAGTTGGTCGTGAGATAAACGATATGTAATATCAGTTATACAAGGACACTTAATAAAAAGTTAATATTAAAATATACGAGAAACGGACAGGATATAGATTAAAAAATTACCATAGATACATTAAAACTTCCAATAAATGAAGGATTTTTTTTAACACTTTTAAATTATTTCACCCTCAAAAATGTTCTAGTTACACGCACGTAGACGTCAAATTCAAATTTGTGGGGCATTTCGGGGTGGCGACGAACGCGACCATCCCCTAACGAGATGTGTGGCCAACTGAACGGGGGGTGAAAAGTGGAAAGTGGCGCCTCAGAGAGCGTGGTGAAAAAACAAATGAAAAATACACACTGTTAGGGGGGAAACGGAATTATGTATGAATGCGTATAAAGGTACATTTTCAATCATTCTCCCAACATATGAACATCGATTTTTTATCATGTTAAAACCCAAAAAGGGCTTGAGAAAAATATCAAAAAATATCTCGAGATATTGATAGAATGATTTGCGGCCTAGTAAGCTGAGCTTCAATAAAACTAACACTCACTACTTCTTTTCGGAAAAAAAAGGAAATCTCTTAATGTAAACATTGCAAATGTGGACAAGATATAGGGGATGCAAACCATACGTTCTTTCAGTGTCCGCTCACAACAGAGGAGAACTTTCTAAATAGCTTAACACGGGCAAGAATCCAACTCCCCACCCAAGTATCCACCCTTTTTTTTAACCTAATTTTAAAACTGCGAGCATAATTTCTAAAATGATAAATGTAAACGCATTTAAACTATGAACTTTTGTATTAATTGTTATTATTATCTTCTATTATTTTTTGTTTGTAAATAAAAATAATACTTGACACTGGCAGAAACATCCTTTTACTGGGTGACTGCCAAATAAATAATTTAAAAAAAATTTTAACATCGAAAACGATCGCCTGAAACAAAAAAATCTGACGAAATATTTGGGTTCCCAACTCACATGGTCCAAACACATTAATAATATAAAAGAGTGTCCCAATTACAGGAATATTATATCGATTGCAGGGTCTTTATCGACGCTTCAATCAATATGTTTTGTCAGAATACTTTTCCACCTGTCATTCCTTTGCTGTATCTGGAGTTTAGGGCACTACGCACCAAATGGTGCCCTACTACGCACCCTATGCACCATTGGGTGCGAAGTAGGGTTAGAAATAATTGAGTTAATCAATAATTGAGTTTTATTTCTCTAGTTATTACCTCCACCAATACTTCAATGTTTTTTGGCCGTTAGTTTGTGTGATCACGTGTCGATGAAACTACTAACTGTAGTTTTCGAAACTAGTCGTGCGAAATGAAATTAAGCTCAATTAGTGGTCTAATACAAGTGTTAATTTTTTTTTGATAATCAACATGTCATTTTACAAATTTAATGCCATATCAGTAAATAATATCTGAATTAGTTTTGATATCAATCAGTTGAAGAATCTTAAAGGATGACATTTTGATTATTTACCAATCAAACCGCGCTAGACAATGCTGAGCGAAACGAGACATATTAAGATAGTGCTGAACATTTAACTGATAATTTTTAAATAGTAGGTTAATAGGTATTCGCGACCTTATCCGGGTTTCCAATACGATAAACAATTTTCGAGAATAATTTTTTTTTTTTCAGAGAAAAAACCTCAAACAATTTTAGCTTCAAATTTTTTAAACGCACGCCCGTTAAATAATGAGGGAAATATATTTTTTAAATACATGTTTGTCATACAAAATATGTATATAAATCAAGTTGTCGTATGTTAATTTTTTATCGTTATATTTGTGAGATGGCAATTGTTTTCATCAGTAAAAATATAACCAAGTAATGTGTACAATATAAATTGAAATAAATTTAATATTTACGATTTCTAGGCATGCCTTGGTTTTCAGTAATACTTTTATTGACTAAAAGCATTTTGTTGATTATAAAAGTTCTTGTTTTTAGGTAATAAATATTCCTTTTTCTTCTTCCTTCGATATGTTTTCAAATGAAAGATATCATAATTAGCACAATATTCTTAAAAATTCAAATAATTGTGAAATTAAAGACATATTTCATGCAAAATTAATTTACACTTTAAGTCAAAATTCTCAATTCATGACTTTGGTTTGCCATTTTTTTAATTACTAGGGAATTAGTAATGAGTAAGAAAATGGTACTGACTGAAAAATTAATATGAATATTTTATACAAACATTTTTATTCACATAAAATTGATCATTTTTATAAAATACATAACAACTGTGTCCATCTTAATAGTGGAGAGCGATAATGTGATTTTTCAGAATCAATTAATAAATAAGCTAACATGAAAACAATATTACTTTCACAATAGCTCTATCATAAAATATATTTTTATTCCTTTCGATTTTCAGTTTCATTTCAAAGTCAGCAAAGATTATTACCACTGTACAAACTTCACAGCTAAATTGAAGTGCTATAAGTCAACTTTGGTTGCAATTAGTTTTACATGGATTTTAAGCATACAATTAATACATCTTTTGCTCCTTTCAAAATTTGGTAACTGAAGTGAAAGACCGATCAAGACTGACCTTATTTCCATGTAAAAGACTACCAAACCACCATTTCACCAGATGATGGTTGAACTAGGAATAATTGAAAAGATTATGAATAATAAATAAATAAAAATTTTGAGATGTCAAAAATTAATATGAAAAATAACTCCTATAATTGGAAATAATCTAGATTGTGAACAAGTATTTGGACACGCTCAAATTATTGTAAAAAAATTAACTGGTCAAATTGTAAGCTAAAATAATAAAAATGAAAATGATATTTTCTGGCGTTTCTTATGTATGTGATTATAATCCAGGATTCGGACCTCACATACTAATATAAAAGTTTCTGCTTGATAAAAAGCTTCTTTTCATCTCACCAATAGATGTCTCTAGTGAAGTTCTAGTGATTCAAGAACAAGGTTTCTAAATTGGTTCATATATATAGAACTTCCAAGAATTTGAGTAGTGTGGTTGTCAATAACGGGTTGAATTGGTGAATGTTACATGTGTGTAAAGTGATCACTTAAACCAGCCTATGACGGTCGTCAGCCCCGTAAATGCCCAGACTTCCATATTCTTCTTCATATTTGATGAGATGTCAAAAAATAATATGAAAAATAACTCCTATAATTGGAGATAATCCGGATTTGTGAACAAGTATTTGGACACACTCAAAATGTTGTAAATAAATTAATAAGTTCTTTAAGGTGGTATAGACATATGGGGTGAATGGATAACAAAAGAATGACTAAGAAAGTATAGAACGAAGACGACCAAATAAAACTTAGCATAACCAGATCAATCAGTACCTAAGATTTGGTTGTGTCAAAAGTCTACGTCACCGGAGGGCACGTATGACTAGATGTATGGATGTGAAGGAAACTAGGAAAGATGTTAGGACAGAATAACGTAGAGTTCTATCCTCTCTGTCTATCCCTGCAAATAATGACGTGATGCTAGTAGCAGTAGTAGTAGTAATAGCAGTTAACACATTGATATAGTGAGGTTTTTTCATCAACCTCGATCCTAACTAATGTACTAATAAGGGTCGTCTACTAATCATAAGTAACCTAATCACAAATAACCGTAAACCCAATTCCAATCCGTACAATATTTTTTGGTGTCTCTCGCGCTCTACCAAAAGTAAGCAAATAGAACGCTTTTAAGCGTCTCCCGCACTCTACTAACAGTATGTAAAAGACGCTTTTAAGCATTTACCGCAAACAATATGTTAATATTAACAATCTTCTCAATAGTGTAGAACAAAGTTTGTAAATTAGTAATTACAATATTATTTATAAACTATTATGGTTATTATTTATTATTATTAGTGTGGGCAGAAGACAGATCTCCTGGCTCCGGAATATACGAGATTGGACGAGGATTATGACCGTCGAGGCGCTGTTTAGAGCTGCCCAAGAAAAGGACAATTACTGTGTGATAGTCAACATCAGGGAGACCTGATATGACACGCATAGAAGAAGAGAATAATCAATATGGTCAAAATTACTTTCTACACTTATGCAAAAATATAATGATAGTGATGGCATACTTACAGTAATATTATCATAATAAAGTATGTTAATAAACATAATTACATTAGTAGGTATCTAAAAAAGTAAAATCAATTATCTTCACTGGATACATTGTTCACATTCTACGATAATGCTTTTATCTACTATTCGAAGTATAAACAAGACAGTAAAATGTTACCATTAGTGTTCTAATTAGAAAAAAAATACAAAATTTATATGATATTGTCAAGTCGGTGGAGCAAATCAATATTTTTTTTAATATGTTCATGATAAATACGATACATTAATGCAACGATGATCGCTGATTAAATGGCAAATAAAATAATTTTTAAAAAATAATGACAGCTGACTCACCTTAGGTGTTCTGATGAGATCCATCTTCAAAAACTTTCACCCAAATGTCAACAAATACACAAAAATTCTAATAAAAACTCAAAATTATTTCATGACAAAAAAACAAGTTTACTACACTAAGAAACATCAAATAAATAAAGTATTTATGTATAAAACAGTAATTCTACACTTCAAAATGTCACCCATATGTTTAGCAACCGCTTGTCAAACAAAACTTTAGTCGTTTTATCTTGTTGGCTAACCTGAACATTAAGTCTCCTGCACATAATATCTGTTTATTTGTAAAAAAATGTCGGAATACAAAATTTCATGCCCTATTTTTCCTGTTTAGTATGTACGTGTGTAGTATGTTTTCTAATAAATATTTTTACCTATCTATTAACACAAGTTGGAATGACAAATAGGAATAATTTATCCCTTTAAAACGGTATCACGTTGTCTAATAAGAATCGTATCAGATAAAATGCTAACCCGTGTAAAGAATAATATAAATAATAAAACCCTTATCTGCACCCCAATGATGCATAGGGCACTGCGTCATATAAACGCAGTGTTATCTTGATCGTTTACACATGAAGGAAAGGTGATCAGCCCTCCGCTTCAGGTACCAGTCTAGGGTGATAATATTGAATAAATATTACAGTGAAAACTTATATTTATTTTAACCCCCTTGGGAATCGAACCCGGGACCTCCAGAACGGTAGCCGAGCGTGCTGACCATTACACTACGGAGGCGGACAAAGAATAAGAAAACATTTACCTATATACATAGACAATTCCATACACAAAAAGTTGAGATGGGTACAATACAATCTCTGTCTACATTCAATTTCATCGGAAAATTATCTCTAATTCAAGGAACTAATTTCTTAACAATTCTCTTACATTTTTACCGTTTCTAAAACGAGTTTTGTAAATAAAAAAATTACAGCATGTATGTATCTTTTGAAATGGATGTGCGATTACTATTTCTTGTCTTTCTACGATTGTCTGTCAATTATCTGGCCTTTAACCTCATACTGAATTAGTAAACGAAACAAGCTTAATAACAAATATATATTTGATTTCAATGATAACTCACTAGAAATCTTATGTTTAAATGTGATTAAAGGTAAATTGTGGTTAATTTAAACAAGTTTTCACAAGTTATATAAGTTGACTTTAGCGCTTTCTGCATACGTAAACCTGGATCAGGAATTTTTTTTCACTGTATACGCTGCTACAAGAAGACGAAAAATAGATCATAAAAAAGTTTTTTTTGGATCGGATACTGTTTGGCGTATGCTAACTACCGACGAAGGGTGTACTTTCCAAGAGTTTTTAAACAATAATTTGTCTCATATGCTTGATTAGTCTTCCCTTTACTCTAAGTTTCGCTGTTGTTTAATTAAATGAATTATTTTTTTAACTGTGGGCTTGGTTTTAACATATTAAAGTGTCATTAAACTTTAAAAATTTATTTTGTACTACGTGGTGACCTCACCTTTTTTTTTACAAAAAATAGGTTTTACTACTCTATTTTTTTGATAAATGTATGTAGGTAGGTAAAATAATTATTTTATTTTTAACCGTTCTACAGATAGGTTTGACGAAGTGTATGTATGTTGTACTTTATCTTTGACTTTTGTCCATTTGTCTATAGTTTTGTTTCAAGGACAATTTTAGCTGTGCGTTTTGGAAAATATTTGTTCGTGGGATCTCTGTTATTGATTTATTTTCGCTGACAGTTTTATCGTGAGAAATTTTACTAGAAAATGGATACAAATAATCCGGATGAAACGGTTCGTGTACATCTTCAAATATTAAATGACAGCATACTCTTAGCAACTCGGGAACATGTTTTTTAACGCTCGTCACTTTTATTTTGTTTGATTTGACATCTGGTATGGATTATATTTGTGCATTATAATACTCATTTCTAATGCAATATGTTGTTTTATTGCAGAATATGGGGGAAAACACCAATAATTCTGCGGTTTTGCCGATCAACACGCCCTTGACAGTTGCCGTGCCACCTCCCGGAATGTCACACGCAGATCTCTTTAGTCGAACTCGTATGAATATGATAAACCAATATATGCAAATGTCGGGTATGTATTGTCATAATTCATTCCATTTTAATTTTATTGTTGACATTCCTTTTTTATACAAAATAACAGACATATGTTTTAGAGTGTACCTTTAATTTTTCATTGAATTTTAAATCACTTAAAAGATGGCTGTTCTTGACTCTATTCCTACCTTTTGTTTATGTGGCCTAAATTAATAAAAAAATATGTACAAACGTGTGTCATAAACACAAAGTGATTAATTAGTACCAGCGATTGTTTGTGATTCATCAACAATATGTTATGACCTTCTCATACAAAAGCACTTTGCCATACCTTTTTTTTTAAAGATGCTAAACTTTTCATCTTTAAAAAGTGATGTGCTCTCTTCAATCGCTATCTTCTTCTTCTAACCCTTATCCGCACCCAATGGTGCATAAGAAACTGCATCATATAAAAACAGTGTTATCTTGATCGTTTAACATATGAAGGAAAGGTGATCAGCCCTGCGCTTCAGGTACCAGTTCAGGGTAATATTGAATAAATATTAGAGGGAAAAATCATTTGTATTTATTTCACTTCCCCTGGTAATCGAACCCGGGACCTCCAGCAACCTCTCCTACGGAGGTGGACAAAATCGCTATATACTATAAGTTAAACTGGGCCATCCACAAATATAAATATATTTTCATATTTAAACACTTCAACAAGAAACAGATTATTATATATAGTTTTGTTACATAAATTTAATCCCTGATAAACATTTTTTGCCTTCTCTAAAGTTATTTTTTAATTTATATTTTCTTCCCCATTGATTGATAGAAAAGTATCAATTTGTATACTTTTTTATTAAATGTTTCCAAATTAAGATTTTTAGTTACGGCAACACTATCAATGAAGGCTCATTTATCAATTCCATCAATAAAATTAAGAAAGGTGTGTTGGGATGGATTGGACATGTGGAACAAATGAGTGAGGAAAGAATGGTAAAACTAATTTATGAGGCGAACATAGTTGGAAAAGATGCGGAGGAAGACCGAGGAAAACTTGTCACGATCGAATACTTGAAAGCGGCCAGGTCAAGAGTCAAAAGAATCGACGGGTATTTATGAGGAGATGCATAAATATGGAAGAGGCGAGGAATGTTTGCAAAGACAAAGTGGTATGGTGTTCCATGTTCGTGTCGGGTTGTGGTCCCGTGTTAGGTGTCGCGGACTGTTGGGTCAGAGTTTCTCGGTTCAAACCCACTCTAGCACAATTTGATACCTATTTCTAATAATAAGCCGCGTAGGGTCATAGAAATAGTATGAAATTGAAGTATTTTTGTAAATAATGAAAACACAAATATTTATCTTTTTATTAAAAAAAAATTTAATTTAAATTCTCTCTGCCTACCCCGGCGTTGAAGCGGAGTGATAGTTAGTTAGTTAAATGAGTCAATAGAACAGTTTAAAAACTGGTTAGTTATTGTCTCCGTGACTTTTCAGACAACAGTATGGACAGCATACCTCCTCCCAAGGCAGACTTCTCGGCCCCCCCTCCCTACGATGTGGCTGCCAACAGCAAACTGCCCACCTACGAGGAGGTCCAAATGGAGAAGTCCCTGCAGGGAGAGACACAGCCCAGGGTAATCAAAATCATATCATTTATTAACCCTTCGGTTATCAAAATCCGATATATCGGCTTTCGGTACTCCAGCGAGAAGTACCAGATCTGACGTAATGATTTATAAAAGTATCAGATACATTTTGGACAGTATTTTAGGGATTCGTTCAGGGTTGTGTAAAAATTTTCGATTCATATTATGTTTTTTTTTCTTCAATAAGTTATACATCTAAATTTAGAAGTTTTGATCATTTATATTTTACAATTATTTGTTATATTACAAAAATACTTAAAGAGATTCGAGAAAAACAAAGCACATCAAACCAATTTTGTTTCCGCGAAAGGTAAGTTGTGTAAACCTGTGATATTATTCGAAAATATAAATTTTAACCTATCAAGGTTAATTTAATAAACAATATATAGTAAATTGATACAAATGTCAAACATGCATTAGAAAAAAAAAATTTAATAAATTTATTTGTTAATGACTGTATTCCTTTCAATACCGGATGTCAACAATTATGTTAGCATCGTTTGATCTTCAGTGTTATGCGTATGGCATAAAAATGAGGTGGACATTGAGCGAGCAGCATTTATTTGCTAGCCATTTAGTTAGTGATTTTTTATAACGTTGCATACATTTAGTTATATAAAATCCGAGAGATATTTTTGCTACACCAAAGATAGAACAATGGCACAGAGTGTTTATAAATTATCTAACACATTTGATATTTGAATTATTTTTGTTTAAATTGTTGTTTTTCTGGCACAGTAACCCCAAAAGTCCTAGTAACTAAAGGGTTCGTTTGTGCCATTGGACATGAGGATTCCCATATAGACAATGGCTTCCAAATTTTGTCATTTGACAATAATACTTGCACTATCTGGTAATATAATAACACTATCTGGTTGTTCTATGTGCTATTATGTTGTTTCCATTCGTATTGATGGGCAATTTTGTCTCAGATTCCGGGTGCTCAGCCTCCGCCGATCACAGCCTTCCTCACCATGGACTCTGTGGAGGGCCAGGCTGACTTTGATGCCGACAATGGAATCCTCGGAACCGATTTTATGTTCTTCACGGCATTCTTTGGTAATTTATTTTGTTCTTCAACTTTATTTATTATACTCAAACTTGACGCATAAATGCTTCCTTTAACTTTTTCTTTTATCAACCCCGACCCTAATTAGTATACTAGTTAGGGTCGTATACAAATCACAAGTAACCTAATCACAAGAAACTGCAAACCCAATTCCGATCTGTACAATGTTTTTTGGCATCTCTCACACTCTACCAAATAAGCAAATAGAACGCTTATAAGTGTCTCCCGCTCTTAACAATATGTAAAAGACACTTGCACTTGACACTTTCTCGAAAACAATGTATTAAGACAGTAAGTAAATTTTTACTTTTTAACATCAGTCTTGATTCGCCGGTTGCATAAGCAATTGAATTATATGCCGTTTGCTAATTCTTATTTACAGGAATGACAATTTTGAGTGATTTAAAAATTCACATTTAATTGACTGTTCTGTTTGTATCATTGGAAAAATATTTCATTTGACTATAATTAACACATTGTTGTCAGCGGGTTTTTCATTAACCCTGCTCCTAAATATACTCAGAAAGTCTGCCGTCCGACCCTCAGTATACTAATCACAAGTAACCGCAAACCCACTTCCGATCTGTACAATATTTTTTGGTGTCTCTCGCGCTCTACCAAAAGTAAGCAAATAGAACGTTAATAAGCTTCTCCAGCTCTCTACTAACAGCATGTTAAAGATGCTTTTAACCTTTCCGGGAGTATGGACGTAAATGAACGTTGGTGCGAATTTTCATTAAAGGAGTATCGACGTTAATGAACGTCGAAGTCTATCTGTCAGTTTGTATAGTAATGACATCTGTGGATATTTGTATTTATCTTTGTCATTAAATAAAACCTAGAGATGGTGAGCTTTATTTTTTATTTTAATTATTCTTACATAATTTTTATCTTCATAATACAAAGAATTCATTTTAAAAAAATCACATTTAATGTAAAAAAACCCACTCTCTAGAGAAAGTCGGACATCGAAAGTGGAAAGGTTAAGCGTTTCCCACGAATAATGTGTTAGTGAAATTTTATTTATTTCTTCAATGGATTGATTTTCAGTGGCTTTCCTGTTCAATTGGATCGGTTTCCTGCTGTTGATGTGCTTCTGTCACACCATCGCGTCCCGTTACGGAGCTCTCTCTGGGTTTGGATTGTCTCTGGCCAAGTGGACCCTCATTGTCAAACATTCCACCGAGTTTGCTAGCCACGACAACTCTTGGCTGTGCTGGTTAATTATGGCCTTTGGTGAGTAACTAGATTATTAATATCTCAATATAAAGAAGAGTAATGTATTCTATCACTGTATCTAAAATTCAAACTAAATTATTGCCTTTTCTGAAAAAATGAAGTTTCTGAAGTTCTGAAGTTTTATGAAAAAAATTGCATGATAACCAATTATTATTAATGACGATGACAGTGGATACCTAACTGCAAAGCTAGCACACTTCGGACAGGTGTTTTTTACGCCTGAGAACCTTTTATTTGGATGTATGCAATGACCGAATCCCGGATTATTTTTATATACTGGGGAACGCCTGGAAACATGATGATGATTTTTTATGCAGCCTATAATTTGACCACTGAATTTTTGAGTGTCTAAATACTTGTTTACAAACCCGGGTTTTCTCCATTCAGGAGTAATTTTTATGTTTTAGTTTGCATAAGCCCTTCGTTCGTATAACATCCATGACCATCTCATCATATGGCTTGCTTTTCTAGACTCTCCACCATGTTATTGATTTTCTTATCTTTTGAAGAAATCAGTATCTCAATTAATGATTTCTTTAGTGAAGCCTGTGACAAAAGTAGGCTTTTCTCAAAACAAATCAAATCCCACCGCTGGCAATAGGATTTGATAATCATAATACATATATAGTGATGACCTTAACAAAGAGATTGGTTCATAATGTTTGCCTAAAAACATTTAGTATGTAATTCCTTTATTTCTGACTTGGTAATAAGCCCGAAGTAAAAATACCCTTCTCATCCTTTAGCATCAATCGACCAAACTGGTACGAATACCTTTCCCGCCCATAGTGTGCTAGTATCGCAAGCTTCATTCAAATTTTCAAATGCAAGTTTCAAACAAAATTCAAGATTGTTTTAAAAATCGGTCTAGGTATTTTCATGTACGGACAAGCCTTTAATACATCGTTGGCGGGCGGTTTTTTTATCGACCCCGAATCTAATAAGTATATTTATCGCAAGTAACCGCAAACCCAACTCCGATCTGTACAATGTTTTTTGGCGTCTCTCGCTATAGGCAAAGTAAGCAAATAGAATGCTTATAAGCATCTCCTGCTCTCTACCAACAGTATGTAAAAGACGCTTTTAAGTGTTTCCCGCACACAATGTGTTAACATAAAGGCTTCATGGGTTTTACTACAACAAAAAAATGTGAAAAGACATTATAATCGTTCATTATCATTTTTAAATTTTCAGGTGTGCTTATCTGCATCCGCGCAATAATCCAATACCTGAATATAAAGAGAGGATGGCGCCTACTTTCGGGAAACGCTCAAGAAAGGTTGCTGGTTTTCAATTAAAATTTTGTAAAAATTTTCATACATTCGTATGCTCCAAAAATTTATTTATTTCAAATAATATTAATTTCTTTAATCATAAAATATTATTTATGAGTCAATGCAAACTATAAAATGATCATTCCAAAATTTCCAAATGTTTGCCAGAACCAATATTAATAGATTACTTACTATTGAAAAATGCGTATCGAAAAATGTGTGGCACTTTATTTTCAATTTACTAATTTACACTATCTAAACTGATTTAATTTACTAAATAAGAACAAGTTCACCATGGTTTAGGAATATATATGCAGTTTTATTTATAAAAAAGGTATTTAATCATTGTTATTTGAACAAAGTAGTCAATCGATAGGCTTTCCAACTTTTTCCTTTTATAAAATCAGTTGATACAAATATAGCGATTCAATTGGTAATAATTTGAGTTTTTCAAGTGCGAGACTCAATTTACCGAATTAACTGGGAAGTGAATTATCCGGTATGTTTTGTTTTCGAAAATTACAAAAAAAGCAGCTACCAAAAATATAAAAAACGTTTTTACCACGATCAAACACACTTCCCTCTTATAAAACATGTGCACATTATATTTGGTATTGCTTGCTTGGTAAAAGAAGTTATATGAAACATATATCCTTTAAAAAAATAACTGAAAGAATGTCGTTCAGTTTTATACTGTCAAAATCAGTTTTGTGTCGAAAGTGGCAACAGTAGTACCCTCATGAATTCAACAGAAGTTGTCGAGGTGTAGTCGGCTGTTTATGTTGTCTGTGAATTTGGGTATCTTAAGCACGTAACTTCTTACATCAATTTAAAATAATTTTTTTATATATTTTTTTTTAGATCTACTGGCAACGTTTTTCACTATCCATCTCGGTAAATCGGGAGTCTATTGTACCTACATGCAAGACTGTAGTCTTCTATAAATAATGCGGTACAATATTGCCTTAAACTATATAAAGTTATTCTCGCATATTTCAATGGTGTATAAATGTATTTGAAAATAATAGAAAATGTAGTAGCGAAGCACTTTTTAAACTACAGTAGACGCTCTCTAACCAGCCTTGACGAGACCGACCTGGGGCCGGATAACGAAAAAGCCGGTTAAAGAGAAGGTGGGTAAAAAACACATTTAAAAAAAAAATTCGCATGGAAGAAAAAAAAACATCATTTTTCAAAACACTAAGAAAACAAAACTTTTACTCTGTATTAGAAACTCACGCATTAGAAATTAACATTTCGCAAATTGTAAAAAATATGTACGGGAAAAAGCCACGCGTCACTCCAAAAATTAATTCCTAGAAGAGGCCAGTTAAAGCGGCGCGGTTAAGAGAGAGTCTACTGTAAATATTTTGTA
Organism: Brachycentrus maculatus; assembly: GCF_059751285.1. Taxonomy (NCBI): domain Eukaryota; kingdom Metazoa; phylum Arthropoda; class Insecta; order Trichoptera; family Brachycentridae; genus Brachycentrus; species Brachycentrus maculatus. The sequence continues at coordinate 139,064 of NW_028281822.1, forward strand.
ACTTATTCAAGATAATAAAATGTATGCTGTAGTTCTATGATTTATTACATAACACGTGTAATGATATAAATTTTTTAAATCATTCAAAAATGCTGTAGCTTTATTTTTTATTGATTCTAATGTTAATTTTCTGTTAGGATATCCTTTAAAATGTGTTATAGGTAATTATTTATAAAAGGCATTTTAGATTTATTTAGTTAAACTTAATAAGCTCTGGTTGGTTTTGTTTCTCTTGTTTTTATTTTTTATAGTTGAAAATTAGAGTCATTATTTCTACAATTCGTCTTGTATTGTAGTATTTCTGTGATCATTCAAATTTATTATCCGTTATAATAAAGCAATATCTTGAGAGCCACTTTTAAAATATATAGGGGAGGAAATTACGTAGATTTTTACCTATCCCGTTATTTTTTTATTTAATGGCTCCGAGATATTACTTTATCATTAATAAAATCAATAAATTTATAAATAAATTCACTGATATATAACTTGTTGAAGGAGCTACTCTGTAATTTTACTGGAAATTTTTAGTTTACTCACTGACGTTTCTTGGAAAATTGAATTATAATTGAAATTTGATTATTTGAAATTATGAAAATTGTATATAAAACACACAATGTAAAATATATGGTATTGTCAGACTTGCCACTAAATAAGCGAAGGTTATATTTTTCTATAATATTGCGAACATGGTAGTCAAAACCCAAAACCCTTAGCCACCACACTACGGAAACAGACATAAGGAGTGGAGTCAAAATTAACACGTTGTCGTCGGGACACGGCATTTGCCGTTTTTCGCGGACTGTCGGTCAACTGTGGGACACGGCAAATGCCGTTTTTGTCGACTGTTGGTTATCGGCGGGAAACGGCAATATACGGGTTTGTTATCAGCGTGAAATAAAACGCGTTGAAGGGTAATCTGCTACCTGGGTGCTAGACGATAGTCTGTTGACGTTATTTGAGATGTCTTGTCCAGATTGGCTAGTGTGTCGCTTGTAAAGGCATCCCCAGAAATCTAGAGTTTTTATGCGATCTCAATCTCAATTTTAGTTTGAGCCATTTCACGTATTGGACTATTTTTCATACCGCTCGCACTGTTTTGTTTACTGTTTGGTGTGTTATTATTTGAATATATTAGCATTGTATAGGGAATGATACCTCGGAGGGGAAGACTATTTTTTATAGTTTACAATGCTTCAAAAATTGTGAAATATGGAATACTTAATTAAAAATTATGATTATAATTTATTTTTGATGATCAAATGTCATATATGATTTGTTTGAAAATTTCAATCGAAAATATTATTTGGTTTAGAAATAGTGTCAATTTTAAGAAAGCGCTATTATTTTGCGCCAATCGCGAAAAACACCCGCTATAGGCTAGAGTCTATTGTTCGAAGCGCCCGACTACAATGTGTTAATATACTAATCCAGATTCGTATTAAATGTGGTATCAATATCTCACTTTTTAGTAAGATTGACAACCTTACTTATAGTAATTTACGAATGTGACTACACTGCATTAGTCTTACGCAGTGTTGTATGCACCATCGACAAAGAATAAGAATAGCTCTTTTGACTTTTTCAGAATTCATTATAAATTTTAAAGATTTTTATCAATCTTTTATTATGGTTATAGTTTGGTGTATATTTATTGTGATGGGAATAATGTCTATTTTTATTATATATATACTGCTTGTTAGTTTATTTTTTATGGTTAAATTTCTGAATTCAAAATTTAAATTCTGCGTGATTTCACAATTTAAATAAAATCTTATTCTCCTCTTTTAGGCAAAAATAATAACTAACAATTACTTTAATGCCCTTTCTCTTCACGCATTAAATAGATATGTACATTAATGCTCAAAATATGAGCCTTAAAAAAAATTAAAGTAAAAAAATTGTCATTATCTTAATGTTTTGTGTTGCAGCCCAAGAAAGGTCATTGTGGTGTTTGTTAATTTAAAAATTTTGTCTGAAAGGAATAATATAATCCCAAATAGTTTTAAAAAATCTGCTGGGATAACATATTTATATAAAAAAGCTAATAAAAATTCCTTAATTATGTTTTTTTTCAAAACATCTTGTAAATGCCAACAGAATTTACTAAATATACCACGAAAATCTTTTAAACACTAGTCCCAATTTTTGTTACTTTCAATGTACACAAATGTTTAAAAATCTATATTTTATTTTTATTATTATTATTATTAAGTACTTTACAAAGCCCGTGAAGACTTAGATTTATTAGTGGATTTAGGGCTTTTCAAATATTCATATAGGCAACTGATATTCACGGTTTTAGGCACAGAGAACAGAATAATATACATACATGAAAATTTTATTGGATTATAAAAAATTCAAAATGCATCTGCAAAAATCAACACACTTAACTAAAGAATTGTCAGCAGACTGTGTAAAAAATCCATATAGACCTGGTTTGAGTGAGTGTTTAACATAGTAACTTGAATTTGACTATGAAAATTTATAAGATTTTCACTGTTCGTAGAACATTATAAAGGGAATATGTACATAGTATGTATATGAAAATTTTGGCTTGCCAATTTTTCAGTAGAATTGTGTTTAATGCAATGGTGCAAATAATATGCATATTAAGTAGTGGTTGTTTCCAAGAATTGATCAAATAGCAGTGTTTTTTCTTTATTTCCTGGTAAATTTTGAAAATGTCACTTTTACTGTTATCCAAATTGAGAATATTTTTATGTGTTGTGTGTAGAAGGGTTTAGTTATTTTTTTTATAGAGTGCTTAGCAATTGAATCAAACCATTTTGATTATTTTCCCGTACCTATCGTTTTATTTAAAGTAAATTCATAATACTTGGTACATTGCCTATTTGAAATTAAAACTAAAGTTTTATTAATCGTGCTCAGTCCAACGTATAAAAATTGTAAATATCTAGGATAGTAAACATAGCGTGTATATATTTTCATTGTAATTAGATCAAAACAGATCTCCTTGTCTTTTGCCATCCGTTCCGATATGAAAAACGAAATTCCGGAGTATTATATCAAATGCTTTATATGTCTATGATACTGTCGAACGGTAATTGAGTGAAATTTCGGGTTGTAAAAGATAGCAAAGAGTGAAAAATTTTTCACTAACACATTGGATGTAATAATTTTTTTAAATGTAAATTACTCATCACTAATGTGATGAAAAAAGTATATATACGTTTATTATTACAATGTTAGGAAAAGCTTTTGATGTCTGTTGGTGCGTAAAAATCAAATATGTATTTTATCTTTTTTAATCTTAATAAACAAGACAACAACAAAAAACTGAGTTATTTATTTATACAACACTTTCATGTTATTTGAGGTTAGCGAATATTAAAGTAAATATAGATTTTATTTTTTATATGCAGTGGAAATATCTTCAGCCATTTAACCTTTAGGAGAATAATGACACCTTATTTTCGAAGCATATTTTTTATAAAGTTTTTGCTTTCACGCCTATGTATGTACTATCAAATTAATTTTAATAAATAGTACTTGCAGTGACATCTGTGAAATTTTTTGCATAGTTTTTTGAAGCTTGTATAATTGGTAAATTTTATTTTTATAATGTTTTGGCATCACTGATAGTTGAAAATTATTAAAATGAGCTGTCAATTTTATTGCGTGAATTGATCACAAATCCATGTTTTCCCAATACTGCCATATATGGTAAAGGCAGTAAAAGCATGTACATCCTAGATGTTTGGAAGAGGAATGCAAAGGGCTATAAAGCCCTTTAAAGTTTGGAAAAACGGTAAACTTATAAAGCCTTTATCCAGAGAGAGGAGAGTGGTAAAAATCTATGAAAGTGATGAGATTATGGACACATAGGGTCCCAAGGATGGAGTGAAATGTAATTTTAAAATTATTTAAAAAATAAAGTCACAAAGAGTATCTGAATATAGTTTAGTTTACAAGAGCTCAATCACTGGGAGGTTAAAACAATGTTATTTTTTAATGTGAATAAATCATGTCCGACATGTGCCATGAGCGATGCAAGGTTTTTTTTATGAATGATATTTATGTTTTAAAAAAATGATCCTTAATAATAAAAAAAAACATTTGTGCCAATAAATAGTAAATTTATCATCTTTAAAGGTTGTAAAAAATTAAAGATAAATTTAGATATTTTCGAGATTTATTCAAATTACATAAAATCATAAATTAAATGTCAATAATTCAGCTCTCTTCGTACCACTTGGACTTGACTTTCTGAGAACTGGGTCCGGGAATTAATTTGCTCTTGTACTTATTAACTAAATCTGTGAAACTCTTATCTTCTTTCAACTGCGAGGATTTCTTAAATTTAGTATTTTTATTTGTGTTCTGTTTCTGCTTAGGCTGTTTGATTTTCTCTTTTGTTCTGATATCCCGCGCTCTCTTTGAAGCCTTTTGTTTCTTCTTTTCACTTTTTACATTTTCTTTATGAGTTGCCGCTTCTGTCCTCAGCTTGAAATTACTTCTCAACCTGGTCTTACCCGGTTTAGCCGTTTCTCCTGAATATTCACCCCCGAACCTTCCTTCTTTCTTATCGAAAGTATTTTTATTCCTGTCTTCCGATTTCCACGTCTTTTTGTCAAATTTACTTTTCTTATGCGGTAGCTCTTGGTTTACGTCCATCGGTTCTGATTTTCTTTTTCTTCCATCGGGTTGTGGTTTATTAAACTTCTTTTTATTGAACTGCGCATTTTTATTATCATTGTCATTATTGTGAGCAACATAGGATTTGCTTAAAGGATTTCTAACTAGGGATTTTTCTAATCTTTTCTTCCTGGCGTTTATGACAACTTTGTCTTCTACGGAAAATGACACAATTGGTCTCTGAAAAAATGACAAATCATTAACATCATTTACAAAGGACAAAATTATTAATTTGAACTCATTTTAAAAGGGTCTTACATTATTCTTATCGAAGATAGAAGGATTATTGTTCATACGCCTTAAACACGCCAAGGCATCTTCATGTTTAGTAAACATTACAAATCCGTAGCCTTTTGACCTGTAAAAAAAGGGTTAGTATTTATTGGAAGATGGAGAATTTTTAAAAGCTCTACATATAAAGGAAAAATTGTAACACATTTAAAAAGTATGAGAATTTTTTTGACATACTAATTGATAATATTTTGAATATGTCCAAATTTTTATAATTACATATACAGATACTGGATTAATCCCTTGAGGGAATACAAAAACTGCTCAAATATCACACTTTCATTTTATTTAATTACCTCCAACATATGAATGCTCTAATTTAGCCATACAAGAGAGAGCAATGGGGTAATTTTTTCTTATTTTAGAAGCCATTGATTAAACATTGTTTTATGAATAGAGGTTAATACAACAAGCGATACTCATCGCTTCATATTTTAATGTAAACGGTTTGGGTCCCATAATAATATAATTCCAAGTTGGAGGATCAAAGTAGAAATATACACGCTTGTATAACCTCAAACCCTTGCATTCCAGCTCCAATTATATTTAAAGTAAGGAAGAAGATACAAATATGCAGCACTTGTTATTACCATATATAGCTGGCTATACACTAATCGAGGTTTGGTTGGCAGCCGTAAAAACAAATCAAAAGCAACACCCCTCATACTGATTCAGCCATTGAAACTTACTAACTAACTATCACGCCGTTTCCCGCAGGGGTAGGCAGGGAGAATCGAACGCCACAACACTCTGTCTTTGCAAACATTCTTCGCCTCTTCTACATTCATGCATCTCCTCATACATACCTGACGATATTACGACTCCCGACCCGGCCGCTTTCGAGTATTTGACATACATGACCGTGCCAAGTTTTTCTCGGTCTTCCTCTGCTTCTTTTTCCAACTACATTCGCCTCACAAATTTGTTAAACCGTTCTTTCTTCACTGATACGTTCCAAATGTCCAAACCATCTCAACACACCTTTCTTAATTTTATTGATAATGCTGATCTCAGCCTTACATTCTTTTGTCTTTTGTCAATTAAATTATCGATTACTAAAAATAATTCATTATAATGAATACTCACATGTGTTTTCCGTTAGCACCAAGCGGCCCCTTGAGATGTTTCATGACCCGGCATTCCTTGAGGCAGTACGCCTTAACGTTAGCCATTTCCAGACAAACCCGTCTCAAATCTTCGTCGGCGTAGTGAGGAGGAATGTTGTGTATGGTAAGACGGTACCGGGATATGAACCTGTTGAGGTTTCGGAGCATCTGGGACTTGTTCTGCTCTAAAGATAGCCTTTTTGCCATGTCAGAGGCGGACACTCCAATCGCTGCTTTAGTGTTTGCCAGGATCACTAAAAATGAATATAAATTTTAAGGAAAATGATCAAATCGAAATGGTAACTGGGAGCTTTTATCTCGCAAAAAAATCACAAATTCTATTCTTAAAGAAAATATGGAAATGAATAATTATAGAAACTTTTTTTTTATATTATATGAGTACATCATTAATTTATATTACAAATGCTGGATTTGGTTTTCCTATTATTATATCAAAATTGAGAATGATTTAATATTTCAACATAGATAAAGAATATTATTTATTGATTCAGCATTAACTTTATGGAATGACATGTTGATTATTTTATTAAAATTAAACACTTGAATATACCACTTTAATGAGTTTTATTTATATATACGACTAGTACATATATAAATATACTTCTGGTACAAATTGATTTTAATTTAATTTAACTTCTGGTAGAAGATGAAAACATAAGTTTTCAAAATTAGTCGTATATACCACTTTATCATTTATGTCATTCCACAAAGTTAATGCCGAATCAATAAATAATATAGTCGTATATATAAATAAAACTCATTAAAGTGGTATATTCAAGTGTTTAATTTTAATAAAATAGATAAATAATTCTATTGAGACGAAGTCTGGGTATTCACAGGGTTTACGATCCATCATTAACTGGTTTGAGTGATCACATTATATAATATATAACATCATCACTCTACCCATGACTGACAACCACATTGCTAAAATTTTGTAAAGTTGTATAAAGTCACAAGAGAAAATACACATTTTTTCCAGAATGAACTTCATAAGCATATTATTTTTTGACATCTCATCAAAGATGAAGAAGAATATGGAAGTCTGGGCATTTACGGGGCTGACGACCGTCATAGGCGGGTTTAAGTGATCACTTTACACACGTGTAACATTCACCAATTCTACCCATTATTGACAACCACACCACTCAAATTCTTGGAAGTTCCATATATATGAACCAATTTTTTTGAATTGGTGAATGTTACACGTGTGTAAAGTGATCTCTTAAACCAGCCTATGACGGTCGTCAGCCCCGTAAATGCCCAGACTTCCATATTCTTCTTCATCTTTGATGAGATGTCAAAAAATAATATGAAAATAACTCCTGTAATTGGAGATAATCCAGATTTTGTGAACAAGTATTTGGACACACTCAAAATGTTGTAACTTCATAAGCAATACCTATGGTTGAAATTTGTAAATTAACAAAGACCTTCGCTAATCCGAGTAACCTTTCACGTTATAACAGATGAAAAAACTATCCTGATATTAAAATTTGTCGGTCTATGTGATTTTGCAGTTTGTCATCCATGTGGAGCTTCTAGCTAACTCAATTATTACACAAAATACGAACCTCCTTCCTTGATAAGGTATAAATTTCTCGAGTCTTTGGGTTGCTTTTTAGATTTGCTATTTTTCCCATTTATCCGATCTCGGAACATTGCAGGAAGGGCCTCTAATACCTGACCTTCCAGAGTGAGTCTGTCTGGACCCGCACTTAAGAATATATCTGCATCTTCTTTGTTCTAAAATTTCAAATAAAACAATTTTTTAATAACATTATCCATTTTTCTATATGTAGAAGCCTATAAGGCAAAATAATGTTACATACTTTGCAAAACTGAAGCATGAAATTACATACCTAATATGAAGATTTTTTTACTTTTCTAATGAAAATTTATAAAAATGACAATAAGTCAAAGGAATATTTAGTGTTCTGCACCATTTACAAACAGATTTTTGTTGGAATCATGTGAATAAGCATTAGGAGACAATGAAATGTTTTCAGTTTTTCAAGCCAAACCATTAAATTATCATTTTGTACATATGCCAGTATGCAATTAAGATTACCAGAAAACAAAAAAAAAACTTGTTTCCACTATCCATCAACACACTTAGGACGGAAAAGGGATTTCTACCCATTCGGTCAATTGATGCTTAAAAACGAGAAGGGTATTTTTACCATCTGCACTGGCCTCATTGAAAAGTAAAAAAAAGAAGGAATTATTTGATGTTTTTATATGAATATTATGTACGAATCTCTTTGTTAAGGTCTAAAATATGTGTACACAATTATCAAATTCAAAATGTCTTAGAGAATATCTTTATTTTATCAAACCATTATATATTGATTGCTTTAAAATATAGCAAAAGTCAGAATCATTATTTACTGTCTAATGTTTTAACTAATTATCATTTTAGTTAAAAGTTTACTTTAATCAACAAAAATTAATATTAAAATGTGACATCAGTGCAAAATATCCCAGCGAGTTCATATTTGTTTGGATTTTTTTTGTAAACCCTTTTAAATAAATATCAAAACATAATTAATATTTTAAGCACTTTGTGATTTTTAATTTAGCAACTTAAATTATAACTTGGTTACTTAATTAATTATTATAATAGATTATATATACAGGTTTTGAAGTAAATAGCTTCTTCCTCAAGACTAATTAACACTTCAATTAGTATTGAAGAAGCCGTTTGCTTTAAAACCAGTCAATGTTATAATTAAGTTATAAGATATATATGTAGTGGTTGTATACCTAAGTAAATTTATTACTTTTTTTTAAAAAATACAGGAAAAAAAGTAGATGATTCGAATTTTACCTGAAATCTGATAAATGCCGTTCCTTTCGAATGCTCCGTCAATTTATCCATACAAACCAAACAGTAGTTTGTCTCCCCGAACTGACGGACAAATTCAGTCAGCTCTTCATTACCTATACTGAAAGGTACATTCTTCAGAAATATGGTCCTCCCATCCTCTGCGTCATTGGCAGAAACCCTGAAAAGAATTTAGGAGCTGATGTCATTTCAAAATATTTTTTCGACTCGTATCTGCACCCAATAATGCATTTGAGACTGCATCGGACAGACAAGATAATAATTTAACCCATCGCACCACTAAAAAAGATGACACAATGTGTTCATGCAATACACTATTTCATTTTGACACATTTTTTCATTGCAATAACATTAAGACTAAATTAAATTACACACAAAATAAAAATGATATAACATAAAAGCATACTTTTTGTTGTTGTTCGTAAGCTAGATCATTATGGCTCATCCCCAGTTGTGAAAGTTATTGTCATTTAGTTTAAATGTAAAAAAATCATATAATTTATATTTAAAGCACTAACTTTGAGATTTTCTTGAACAACTTGTCTTGAACAATCAGTTTTGATAAAGAAGCAGTTAGCTTAAAAACCGGTAGACATTATAATTACATATGTAATTTAATATAACTTACATAATATAACATATTATAATAACATATTTATCGTGATTCAAAAACTACATTTAAAAGTTACACTTTAATTATAAAAAAATCACTTCAAAGACAAACTGGCGAATCACCGGATTTTTGAGTCAGTGACAAATTGACCTTGACCGTTGTGTGTTGCAATGGGTTGATCGTGAATTACATATAGAGAACGTGATCGGAATTTCACTCCCAGATTCTTGGGTATAGAATTGGAAAATATATTAAAAGTTACAGATGACATAAGTGAAGGTCAGGTTGAAATACATCACTGCCATGTGTGAAAAAATGAAGAAGTAATAGTGTAGTAGTGTAGCTTGTGTAATTTGGATTTACATATATTTAGTTGTTTTTTAAAAATAAATAAAATATGAATGAATTGAAGCTTGTGTAATTTGGATTTACATATATTTAGTTGTTTTTTAAAAATAAATAAAATATGAATGAATTGAAAACATCCTTACTTTAATTTGCTTGGATCAGTTTCTGTTGTTTGTGAAACGTTATCGTCGTCAGCTTCTTCATCATAATCATCATCATCTTCGGGTTCTTCATCATCATCTTCTTCTTCTTCATCACTCGCTGCTTCACTATCACTGCCATCTTTCGAAACTTCATCTGAAAGTTTTACGTTTGAATAAGTATGTCACCATAAGGAAATATGTAATACATATGATAAACACACTTCAAAAAGTGACCTATGTGAATAATTTTGACAAAACTCATTCGAATGGTTGAACAGTCTGCAAGTTTTGTAAATTTGTTTCTCAAACTATCTACAGTAGAGCTCCCTCTTATCCACCTTTGGCTGTTTATTTTAGTGTAAATCTGTTGTATAATCCAAAATATTGTTTATTTTAGTATAAATCTGTATTTTTTGTGTATTTTCTGATAATCCAACCTTATTTGCACTTCAACCATACACTCAGTCCCAAAGGTGATTTCTTAAAGGGGTGCTACTGTAGTTTAAAAATTTATCAATACTTAAAACAATAATTCAGTACTATTAAAATATTTCGTCATGGCATTTTAAAAATATTTTTGGCTTGGTAAATTTACACAATATACTCAGAATATATATTTTTTGATTCCCTAGGAATTAAGCTCGAAGTCTCATGGATGTTAACTAAATGTAGTAGCCAATAGACTACTACACATTGAAGCAGATATGTAAATGAATATATGTACAGAAAATGTGACAGTTTTGTTCTATTGTTTACAGATCTCAAGTGAATCCATTTGAAGCCAACTTCTTTATTGTAATTGTAAAATACTCGGTGAAAATAAAATCATGTTTTACCATCATCAGCATCCGACCCTTCTCCATCTGATCCATCATCACTCTCAGACTTGATTTCTTTCTTATCTGATTCTCCATCAGACTCCGGTTCTGACTTGACATCATTCTTCAAATATTCTTCTTCGTCTTTTTGCTGCGTAATATATGACATGTATTTGTTTTTGGCGATGGCCCAGTCCACATGAATGGGGCGACCTAAATCAAGAAACAGGGGACAAATAAGAATAAGAAATAACAAAAGCAGTAAATGCAATCGGAAATTCAAATCTTTTATTTTTTTCTAATTACATGTGAATTATTTTCATTTCGAATTATCAACTATATCAAATTATCGAGACTTTTGTGTGAAAATCTTTAGAGGGACTAGAATGACAAAATATTTTTCAAAATAACAAACTTTTCGATAAATATGATAAAATAAATGTAATTTAAAATTAACCTGTCTGGGAGTGAGTTTCTGCAGACAAAACTTTATCTGGAGAGTGCGTTTTTTTTTTTTTTTTTAATTATTTGATTATTTTATATCATAAAATAATTTCAAAAAATAGTAATCAATAATAATAATAATAAAATAATAATAAATGCTATAAGCATCATATTTTCTTGACTAAAAAAATATATATTTACGCCAGTAAACATTTTTTATATCAAAATTATCGATGTTTTATTTCATGGGTTTTCTTTGACAGCGTCATTACGATGACGTCTCACAAACATCGTTTTAAGTTAAATGTCATGGGTAGATAGAAAAATAATCTGAACTGTGGTTTTAGTGTTTAAGTATAACAAGCGATGACAGTACAAGTACCATTTTAGAAATAACCGTCACCGGACTTTAGTTATAAGCGCGGCTGTCCATGTATGCCTATACTCGTTAGAAGAAAGTTTTGTTTAGATGACCATGTATGGCCACACTCCTGGACAGGTTAAAATACAGAAATATCTACAATAGGCTAAAACAGTGTTCCGCAAACTTTTTGTATTCAAGGTACACCTACCAAATTAAGAAATTTCAGAGGTGCATATTTACCATATTAACTAACTAACTAACCATCACGCCGCGTCTCCGCAGGGGTAGGCAGAGAGAATAGAGCGCCACACCACTCTGTCCTTGCAAACATTCTTCGCCTCTTCCACGTTCATGCATCTCCTCATACATACCCGCCGATTGTTACGACTCCTAACCTGACCACTTTCAAGTATTTGGCATACCTGATCGTGCCATGTTTTTCTCGGTCTTCCTCTGCTTCTTTTCCCACTAACATTCGCCTCATAAATTTATTTTACCGTTCTTTCCTCACTCATTCGTTCTACATGTCCAAACCATCTCAACACACCTTTCTTAATTTTATCGATAATGCTTATCTCAGCTTTTTTTTTTTTTACCATATTATGGTAACATATTTAACATATTATGTTCAAAGCAAAATGTGAGCCTACTTAACCGAGCACAGGCAATCAAAATTTGAAACTTTTGTGTTATTTTCACAAAACTAGACTTTTTTCCACGACACACCAAATAATCACCACGGTACACCAGTGTGCCGCGGCACACACTTTGCGGAACAACGGGCTAACGAACGAATAGAAGAAGTGAAAAAGGTGTGACGAACATCACACAATAGTCAGATTATATTTATTCGCCTTACATATCTGTTTTTATTTAACTCTGGCTTAATCTGTATTTCAAGTAATGAAAACAATAAAATGACAGTACCTAAATAAGGTTTAGCGTTAGTGTTCAATATCGCTTTGGTGGCACATTTTACATCCTGGAATTGAACAAAGCCACATCCTACAAGGTCTCCATTGGGTTTCTTCAACAATGTTGCTTCCATCACCTCTCCATAAGGGGCAAAGTGCTTCGCGAGAGATTGCTCCGTAGCTTTGAATGAAATGTTTCGGATGATCAATCTTGCTTTTTTGATATTTTTCAATCGAGCGGCCTCTTGATCTTTAGTTTTTCGGTCCATTTTTTCTGAAAATTTAAATTTAAAATCAAATGAAGAAAGTTAAATTATAAAACAAAAGAAAATACATCATTTTCCTTATCACTTCATGAATTTTACCCCTCAAGAGTGTTCTAGTCAGAGTTTTGTTCCTTGAACAAAATGAAAAGATAAAATATGAACAATATAAAGATTAGTCTTATCCTTCAGATGTTGTAATGTATTACAATTTGTATACATTACAACATCTGAACACTATATATATCAGAATATATTATCCATAACTTGATTATAATATTAACCAGACTTGGAGCAAACAGCTTTTTCAAAATGAATTTAATACCAAATCTATCTAATTTATGAAAATTCAATTATTTGGCAGTTAAAAAGGCTAAGGTAATAATCTCTTGCGGCTATTTTCATTTTGAGTAGCAGCTATACTCAAAGGCATCAGGGATGGTGAATAAGTAGAAACATTTTTCAATTTCTTTTTTAATTTGAATTTTTTTATTTTTTTTTATTTTATTAAGTTCTTTATTGCGTGTGTGTAATACACTTAATTGTTAATTTTTACCAATTATTAGGAAGTGTTTTCGAAATATTATTAGCATCAGAAATTGAACCCGAAGGCTCATACATAAAAGTCAAAAACGTTTACATTTAAAAAAAGAAAATTAAGTATTTTGTTTCTCCAGATTTTGGTCAGTTCTTTTAAGATGTGCAAATAAAGTACATGTGATAAAAGTATGTATCATTCACTCATTTGAATTTGAATTCCAGCTTACGTTTATTTGAAGGTTGTTCAGATTCATCGTTTTCAGATTTGATGGATGCAACTTCTTCTTTGATTTCATCGGCGTTAGCTTCGTCATCGTATTCAGGTTCTGATTTAATCTCTTCAACTTCTTTAGGTTTTGCATTTTTACTATAACCTGGTGGAGCATATTGGTGTTTGGCCACCGCCCAATCTACCTCAATAGATCTGCCTGGAAAATATATGCTCAACATTTAATTACACCACTTAATGCTAGGATTATTCTTCTAAAATACAAGAGGTACAGAAATCACAAACTCTGTTAGATTTTAACATCAGAGTATATACATATATACAATAAGCAGACATAAATGTGTTATATATTAAATGCTCAAAGTATAAGTATAAGTCGGGAAAAATCCACATTTGAGAAATATTTGTGTTTTTCTTATTAACACAAATATTTCAATTTCATACTATTTCTGTGAGCCTGAGCGGCTCATTATTAGAAATAGGTATCAAATTGTGGTAGAGTGGATTCGAACTGCGAAACTCTGACTTAAGAGTCCGTGACACTAACCACGGGACCAACCCGACATTGATATCCCAAAAGGGATTTAAAATCATCATACTGTGACATACCTAAAAATGGATGTGAATTTGTAGAAGCAATTGCTCGTTTTGCGTTCTCGAGATCTTCGTATTGAACAAAGCCACAGCCAACTAAATCTCCATTGGGTCTCTTCAATAACGTGACCTGAGCTATTTTACCAAACGGCTCAAAGTGACTCTTCAAAGTATCCTCTGTAGTCTTAAAAGATAAATTTCTAACAACCAAACGAGCGTTGACATCAAATGTAGGTTTTTGTTTCTTAGAAAATTTCTTGTTTCCTTTCTTTCCCTTAAAATTAAATGACTGCTTTCCTTTTTTGGGGCCTCCTTTTCCACCAGCACCGAATTTTTCTGTAAATGTATCTTCGAATTAGAAACAATATTATATTCAAGATAATAATATAGACATAATATTAACTATATTACTTACGTTTACCCATCACTGAATTTGGATTTTTTTAAAGGAATCAATAAAATATGTATTTCAGCAGCTATCAAAATCGAGCGAACATAACCTACAATTTACTCATGCTTTAAAAACATGCCAAAAAGACGTAAAGTTTGACAACTGCATTTTGTCTATGATCTAAAAGTGTTGTCCTCTAGTCATTTATAGTCTTTCTGACTTCTCTCAATAGGTAGGTAACGAGGTAATATTAGGGCTCGGAATAAAAATATAACGGTGTTTGTTTTCATCAAACACATAACAAATTCGATTTATACTACTTCTTCTACTATTACTTCTATCATCACGCCGTTTCTTAAAGGGGAAGGCAGAGAGGATGGAATATACTTTTTTGGTCGTTCTCACGTAATCCATTCGCTCCACATGTCCATACAACCTTCGGAGAACTTTTATTAATCTTTTCAACTATCTGTAGTTCAGCTTTACATTCCTTTTAATTCTGTAATACGATTGTCTGAGGGAACGCATTTCAACGACGTTATTTCTGCATTTATCCTTCCTTTGCCAATTCCATGTTTTACTTCTATACATCAGTGTCGGTACTACCACTACATTATGAACCACCAGTTTATCTTCTAGGGACATATTTATTATATTTTATTTTATTTATTCTATTCCCTGTATTCACCCTACTCTCAATATCTTTATGATTTTGAGAGGTATGAAAACAAAGGTTCAAAATAATATACAGTTTTACAAAAAAAAACAATATGCTGTGACTAGACTCACTGTAACGGTAAATTAATAACAACCCTGAGTTTGTTTCTTTACAACGAGACGGTTCCTTTTAGAGATAATGGATAATAGTAGACAATGACACCCGAAGTGTGTTACTTGTGTCCAGTTTATTTTGCTGTTTTGTCTTGGTTACTGTCACTGCAGAAAACCCTTTTGTACATAGATAGTGTTAGATAAGCAATGAAAACATTGTATACCGCCATCTGTGGGCGTCGGATGTAAGCAAGCAGAGGTGCGCAAGAGAGCGGCGCAGAGCGAATAAGAGGATCTACGACAGTGGTCGGTCGATTAGAAAAACACGTATATTGTTATTAAATAAACTCAATTAAAAGTTAATCTTTGTTCTCTTTGCATCCTTCCCTATTCCCGTCAACAGGTTATGGGCCCAGGTCGCGATTGATGTGCGGATTGCAAAGATTTTCGTGGATTTAAAAAAAAAAAATTGAGGTTAGCCGGCTTTGTGGTCGGAAGAAAAACGCGGGTGTCGCGGTCGTTTTAAGTTTGTGTGTGAATTACGCGTGGTCGAGAGTAAAGACTTATTCGAAATGGAGGAAACTCACGCTACTCATAGTGTAAAGGCAGTGAAGATTACCAGCGAGAACTGGAATCTTTGGAAATTTCAAACGAAAGTGGCGCTAAAGGCCAAGGGTGTATTTGATGTAGTGGACGGTGCGTTTGAGAAGCCAAGGCAGGGCAGTGCGTCAGTTGACTATGAGAAGAAGGCGAAGGAATGGCAAACGTGTGACAATAAGGCGCAGGGCATCATCGTCGATAGGATGGACGAATCTAGTATGGCTCACATTATAACATGTGAGACAGCCAAAGAAATGTGGAGGAAATTGCAGGTCGTGTTCGAAAGAAAGTCGGAGCTGAGCCTCCATCTACTGCAACAAAGATTTTACAATTTTAAATTTCATGAGACGGACAAGATGGTAGATTTTATAACCAAATTAAATACGATTACCAACAATTTAGAACAGGCTGGAGAACCAGTTGCAGAAAGCATGATTATAACTAAAATTTTAATGTCACTACCCGAGAGATTCAGACACTTCATATCAGCATGGGACTCGGTGCCTAAGGAATCGCAGGAGCTAGATGCACTAACATCCAGATTATTAATAGAAGAGGACAGAAATATTGCAAGCATGCAAGAAAGTAAAGAAGAAAAACGTGCAGACATAGTTGCGTTTGCGGCAAAAAGCAAAATAAAATGTTTTAGTTGTGGAAATTTCGGACACTTCAAGAGTGAGTGTAAATTCAGAGGCGGAGGAGGTGCAAGACCTGCAGGGAACGGGGTACAAAGGTGTCACTACTGTGGTATTCCAGGGCATCAAATAAGATACTGTAGAATAAGGTTGAATAAACAAAATTCAGAACCCAGACAGCCGGAGGAGACCAAAGAAACAAATGCATTTATTAATGTGCCCGAGGCATTTGTAGCGACGCAGCGGGAAACAAACTGGTATTTAGACAGCGGTGCAAGTGAGCACATGTGTAACACGAGAGAAGCATTCAAAAGACTTGACAGCCTAGGCAGTTCAAGAAGCGTAAAAGTTGGTGATGGAACAAGCTTAGAGATTGAGGGAATTGGAAAAGTAGAATTGGAGGCATTCAACGGAAAATACTGGATTAAGACAGAAATCGATAACGTGTTATATGTACCTCGACTAAAGGTAAATCTATTTTCACTGGGCGCTGTTCTAGATAAAGGATTCACGTTCGAATCAAATAAGTATGAATGCAAAATAATGCAAGGAAAACGTGTGGCGACGGTAGCAATCAGAGAAGAAAAACTATATAAATTACAATTTCGATACATGTCATCATATGCAAATTTCGCTACCGCATCGTTGAAAGAATGGCACGAAAAGTTGGGGCACCAGAACATTAAGCATGTAAAAGAAGTGTTGAATGTAAATAATGTATCGTATGAAAATGATCCGAACTTCTTTTGCGAAGCCTGCATACAAGGTAAGCAGCACAAATTGCCTTTTAACAACAGTATAAGTAAAACATTGCGTACGGGAGAATTGATCCACGCCGATGTATGCGGTCCGATGGAAGAATTTTCGGTAGGCGGTTCAAGATATTTTCTTCTCATGAAGGATGACTACTCAAGGTTTCGCAAGGTATATTTTTTGAAAAACAAATACGAAGTTAAAGAAAACATTGATCACTTTATTAAGAGAGCAAAATTCGAATGTGGAAATGAAATTAATACCTTGAGGTCAGATAACGGATTAGAATTTATTAACACTGAAGTGAGAACATTGCTTAATAAATATGGGATTAAGCACGAAAAGACAGTACCGTATACGCCTGAACAAAATGGAAAAGCGGAAAGAGAAATGAGAACGATAGTTGAAGCTGCAAGAACACTGATAAGTGCAAGAAAATTACCGAAGATTTTGTGGGCAGAGGCGGTGAATGCAAGCGTCTATGTAATAAATCGAACAGGCCCAAGTACACAGAAAGGAGTAACACCTTTCGAGTTATGGTTTCAAAAGAGTTTTAAACTCGATCATTTTCAAATTTTTGGCATCGATGCATACGTCCACATCCCCAAGGAAAAGAGATTAAAGTGGGATGAGAAAAGCACAAAAGGAATATTTGTGGGATATGACGAGAATACAAAGGGGTACAGGATATTTTGTCCTTCAACTAATAGCGTGATCCTCGCAAGAGACGTGATATTCAACGAGAGCAATAAGGAAGAGCCAAAACTTCAAGAGATTCGAGCAACAATCGACGCAGGTGACATTGCAGAAGAAGAAGAAACAACTGTTGACAACATTACTGATGGAGAAGACAATGAAGACGAGGAGCAAGGACAAACGGAAGGGGCAGAAGTCAACAAAAGACGAAGACAGCAACCCAGTTGGCTACGCGATTATGTGACCTACTTCACATCCGAGAGATTTGACATCGAACCAACAACATTTCAAGAAGCCATCGACGGAGTCAATGCAACGCACTGGAAGGCAGCAATGGAAGAGGAACTTGCAACAATAAAGAAAAATAAAGTGTGGACTGTTTTAAATAAACTTCCAAGTGATAAGTGCGCGATTGATTCAAAGTGGGTTTTTAAAATTAAGACAAATAGCGAAGGCGAGAAACAATTTAAAGCGCGTATTGTGGCGCGAGGTTTTATGCAAAATAGTGATGAGTTGGGCGAAATTTATGCACCGGTCGCGAGATTAGAGACTTTTAGAATTTTTATGTGTGTGGCAAATAAGTTCAAACTAGAGGTACAACAGTTGGATGTAAAAGGCGCATTTTTGTACGGTAAAATAGAAGAAGAAGTTTTCATGTGGTTACCAGAACAACCGGAAAATCCTGACAAACAAATTGTAAAATTAAACAAATCCTTATACGGTCTAAAAAAGTCACCAAAATATTGGTATGAGGAGTTAAATTCTGTATTACTAGAACAGATGTTTGTGCGTTCTAAAAACGATTATTGTTTGTACATATACACGAAATGTGAGGTTAAAACTTACTTACTAGTGTATGTTGACGATATTCTTATAGCAGGAAATGATGTGAAACACGTTGTTAAAATTAAGAACGAATTGAAGAGCAAATTCGAGATTAAAGACTTGGGTAAGGTGAATTATTATCTGGGAATTAGAGTAAGCCAAGATGTTACAAAGGGTGTTACAATTCTAGACCAAAAATTATATTTAGAAAAAGTACTGGAAAAATTCAACATGAGTGACTGTAACGGAGCAGCAACATGCTGTGACTCAGGTATGATTTTTGAAAATCTAATAAGAGAAAAGTCGGAGAGTGCAGAGATTGAGCACAAGTGTAGACAGATTATCGGAAATTTGATGTACGCAGCTGTAGGGACAAGACCAGATTTGTGTTTTATTACTAACAAGTTGGCTAGATTTCAGAGCAAAGCATCTTCTGATTTGTATAAAGCCTTAAAACGAGTACTGCGATATGTTAGAGCCACCCTTGATGTTAAATTAATATATACTGCTGATTCTAATTGTTATTTGGAAGGATATGTAGATGCAGATTGGGCAGGCGATAAAACGGATCGGAAATCCACGACAGGATATATTTTTAAAGTGTTTAATGGTTGCATAAGTTGGGCATCCAAGAAACAGCAAAGCGTCAGTTTGTCATCTACTGAAGCTGAATATATTGCCTTGAGCATCGCTTGCGCACAAGCGTGTTGGATAAGGGGAGTATTGGATGATTTTGAAATTAACATTACAGGAAAGATTTTAATATTTGAAGATAACCAAGGTGCGATCAAGTCTGCATTGAATGCAGGGACGCAGAGACTCAAACATATCGATATAAGATATCATTTTATCAAGGAGAAAGTTGAAGATGGGTCGGTAGTGTTAAATTATATTAAAACCAACGAGCAAATTGCAGATATTTGTACAAAGATTGTTAACAAAGTTAGGGCTCAGTATTTGCTAAAGAAAATTTGTAATATGTAGTATACGGGTGTTTATTATTTTTTTTAATGGATTTTTCATTGAGGGGGGGTGTTAGATAAGCAATGAAAACATTGTATACCGCCATCTGTGGGCGTCGGATGTAAGCAAGCAGAGGTGCGCAAGAGAGCGGCGCAGAGCGAATAAGAGGATCTACGACAGTGGTCGGTCGATTAGAAAAACACGTATATTGTTATTAAATAAACTCAATTAAAAGTTAATCTTTGTTCTCTTTGCATCCTTCCCTATTCCCGTCAACAGATAGGATGTCGGAAATGGCAAAAGAATCGTTTTTTTGCGTATTTTTTTAACAGGTCTTTTGACGGCTTGGTATCATTTGATCCATGGACCGGTACCGATCCGCAGCCTGGGAGAGGTAAATTAAAAGTAAGTGTATTGACTAAAATTTTCACTCATGAATTACATGAAATGCTAAGTAAAAGTAAATAAGCTACATAAAAAGTAAATCCACTCAGGAGTAGGTATAGGAATATAAGACTTATACAGTCGAAGCCTTACTAGAACGATGATAAGCGGTGTTGTATAAGCCGTAGCTCGATTTCAGTCACTCGGATGTAAGGTACCTAATTTAAAAAAAAAAGTAAATAGTAAGTAGGTACTACATTATTTTTATAGGCTGATGTATACAAAAAATAATCATATAAAAACGTCCATAAGAGTTATAATGGCGTGAATCAATTTAATAATGGAAGAAGTATTCTAGTCATTCGTCAACTACCTTGGTAACGGTGGTGCTCAAAATATTCAGTTTTATTTTGTGGTGAATTGTTGGGAACGGCTAAAAATATATAATAAACAATTGACGGTGTATTTACCGCGATGTGAGTGCTTGTGATGAATTTAAAATCATTTTACTAATGTATAAGTGCTGAAGACTGCGTCGTTTTAATATAGTTTTATTCATAATGACATCCCTTAATTTGCGAGATCAAAAAATGGAACAGCAAGTAAGTGGCCCAATCAATTATTCAAACACAGAAATTATCACAATACAAATCGATTGGGTGACATTCTTAACATTTCATAGCAACCTATATTCGGCGATGTCGTTTATTCGTCAAGTCTTAGCAATTCCTCGTACATTATTAATTGTTGGAAGTAAAATAGGGGTGTGTTTTTTCTAATTTGTTTACAGAGGCAATTAATGGAGCAAAAGATGAGGCAGAAAAGGCAAAATGTTGGAATGGTCCAGGCAAATGATCTCCGCGTGTCTTCGGGCAAACACAGACCTACTTCAGGTACAAGAAATAGAGAGTTACATGGTAATATAATTTTTTTTGTTTGGTTTGTTGTTTTGCTTTTTTTTTAAATTTGACATTGTTTTATTATTACCATTAATTAATCTTTATGGATTCTGTTCATCTTTTTTTTTTTAAATTAGACTCGTCCATGTTTTAGTGGTATTTGAATCAAGTTATGTTTTTTCTACTTCATGTCAATATAAATTTTATGAAAGAGTAGTACTGTGCACATTGAATAAAGATTATTTTTGAAATATTATGTTTAAACGTTAATTTTAGTCAACTTAAGGACTTTTATTGATATCATAAATCATAAATAAAATCATGAATTGTGTTTTGATTATAAATCTATTAAAAAAATATAATTTGCCGCCTGAATGGAGAAGTATCCTATGTAACATACAAGTAAATTTCATCTTTATTAATGTATTGTGTTCTTTATGCTACTGATTTTGTCATGCAGAAAGATCTTGAACTGAAATACATAGCTATTTAAACATTAAATTAAATATTCAAAAGAAAGTACTGCTTGCTGATTGAGAGAACTTGCTAACGAAAGCCTAATTGTCTTCTCTGTAAAATTTTGTTATATCGCTCACTCCTTTCAACAACATCATATATCAAAAATCGTAAATTTTCAGTTGTGCGTGTTTTCAGAATGCCCAAAAAATGTACTATATCCCAGCAAAAGCGGCACATTTTAAACTTAATATTTACCCGCTACAGGGCAGAAAGTGTTGTTTTTGCATTTTGAAGAAAAGTTATTGTTTAATTTTTTTTTAAAATATACTAAATATTTTTCAAATGGAGAAAAAACATGGTTCAGGTTTTACCTAAAAAGATCTGTTGCACAGTAAAAAGTTCAATAAGTGGCTTGATATTTATTATTAATACATTTTATTCTATTTTTAAACTGTAAAAATGATCCTCTGAAAAAAAATTTTTTTTGATATATGACGTTGTTGAAAGGAGTCAGCGATATGAGTTGGAATAGTTCTGCATACAGGTGAGTAATTGCAGAACGAATACAAAAGTGTTCAAAGTTATTCAGGTTGAGTGAACCTATTTTCTTCAAAACATGTTCACTCAATCTGAGCGTGTAGGTATTTATGCATCGACCATGGCCACAATGTTTCAACATACTTTAATATTATGTGCACATATAATTCCTTAGTTATTTTTAGAATAGGTACTTGTTTAGTACTTTGAGAATATTGATTATACAATTCCTACCACGTTGTATTACCCTGTAATTACATCATCCAATAATTAGTTATACTCCACTACACTTGCACATCCATAGGCTAAATTGTTTTGTCTTTCTTTGACACTTCTTTGCTGTTTGTTTATTTATTTTATTCACAATTTGTTAAATCAATTGATTGATCGTTTAATTTATTCACAAATTTTAAGCCTATTTTATATATTGTTTCGGCATTAACTTTGTGGTAAGACATGTTACGATGATTAAAGAAACATTGGTTTTTATACCACTTGAGTTTTATTAAAGACTACTAGTTTCGGAAGCTAAACTTCCAACGTCAGGTCTGAATAATAACTAAAATATACAATATTAATATAAAATATAGCTTCCGAAACTAGTAGTCTTTAATAAAACTCAAGTGATATAAAAACAGGTGTTTCCTTATTCATTGTAATTTTAAGCCTAGTTTGTTGATGTATTTTTACATTATTATTCACATTATTAAATACTCAATTTGTCCACCTCCATAGTGTAGTGGTTAGTGCATTTTGGTAACCATGTATGAGGTCCCAGGTTCGTTTCTGAGGGGGTTCAAAATAAATACCGATGAATATTTCGGTCTGATATTTATTAAGTATTTATAATAACAATAATAATAATTTTACTCTAGCCTGGCATCTAAAATGGAGATCTAATCATCATGTCTGCATGTAGAACAAATACAACAGAACTTTAAATATTTGGGAACCAAATACTTCAATAACCTTCCTACAGATATAAAAAAAGATTTGAAGAAATTCTAATTCTAAAAAATTGATTAAATGCCTAATGTACATGTCAATCAAAATAAAAACACACAAAATGAAATACAAAAAAACTATTATATGTCTCATAAGCATAAACAATAAATAATGAGTTTAAGTCCCTCTCCAAGCACAAGAGCTTAGTCTCTTTATTGGAGAGAACAGCATAACTAATTTTAAGATTATTCATCGTAGAAATGTCTATCAAATATTAATGAAATTATTTTAAAAAATCATGTAATTATATGAAATAAAAAAGTGAAAAAATTATAAAATATGTATAAATAAAATATAAATATAGAAAACTTTGGCATATTCAAGTAACAACAAATTGCATTCTCAAGTAAAAACGGTATCTGGTATTTTTTCCTTAACATTTTAAAGTTATCTCTATTTTTTGCTCAGTATAATAACAAAACTATTAAAAGATGAGGAAAACAAGTTTTAATTGATTAATAGAATGTATACACCTACGTAGACATGTTTTTATTTATGTTCTGTCTCTTTTCCTCAATACATTATGACCTTTGGTTAATACGCATTCAATTTTATTTAATGTAGTTTTTTGGTGACTACTATTTGTAATCTTTTTTAATACCTTAATGTAGTCATTAACCATTTATTAAAAAATATCATTCTGTATTAATAGACTAACATTACTTGTGTTTTTACAAATCGATTAATGGAACTTGGTATTAAGTGTTTTTCATTAAAATAAGCCACTTTTTATGTCATCTATTTATGTTACCTTTAAATTGCCCTATTAGAGTAAATTGCTTTGAAAAAAATCATTAGAAAAAAAACAGTAACTCTAATTGTCAATCATTATAAGGCAGGTTGATCGTTTATTTTGCCTGTTTTGTTGACAAATAACTAGTTTCATTGCTACAGTAACATCATCAGACTAGTAGAATTATCATGGTTGATAATATGGTCTGGAAGAATAAAAGCCCAACAAATATAAAAGTAAAATACAAATTTGATAGCAATATGTAGTAAAAATTGAATATATTGACCAGATGTGTTTACACTTATTCAATTTAATTCAATTTATTTACAATTAACGTGCACATTACAAACTTAAAATTTAAAGCGTATACATTAAAATTGAAAATATGGAAGAATACTATTGCTAAAGGTGTAGAAGAATCCCGCTTTGGAAAACTCCTTCAGACACATGGAACAGATCAATATCTAATGAGATATTGTTCAACATAGCGGTAGCTCTTCCTACAGGCATAACCATCGGCAGGTTGGTCCTGTGTATAGGAATGTGAAACAATCTATGCCGACGCTGTCTTAGGTAACGATCGGGAACATACAGACCAATGTTCTGGATAATTTCAGGATTATCGATCATACTGCGCAACAATCGATAAAAACTTGCTAACGTGATTTAGACCAGTGTTCTCTGGTGTATCATTTATAACCTGGCAATGTTAGTCCACTTTTTGCTGGTCAAACTTATGTACAGTACATTCTTTTTTTAATTTTTTTTTTAGAGAAATATTTGTGTTTTTATTTTTTACACAAATATTTCAATTTCATACTATTTCTGTGACCGTAAGTGGCTCATTATTAGAAATAGGTATCAAATTGTGGTAGAGTGGGTTTGAACCGAGAAAAATCTGACTTAAGAGTCCGCGACACTAACCACAGAACCACAACCCGGCACCTATTGTCACCTATTATTGTTATTTCTATTGTCACCAAGTCATAATATGATATTTTCTTCCAGGTTACGATGGACCAATGCAGTTTATGATGTCACCTGTAAACCCAGATCAAGTTATTCCCTTGCAAACAAATAGAATATCAACATATGATGGTAAGTTGTAAAAATATTTTATCCTTTGTCGTTATTATTTTAAAAAAAGGTATTTAGAAATTGATAGTTTAATAGATTTATATTATCCACTGACACTTCGTGATGGAATTGCATTTTTAATTTATTATTAGATTAAAACCAATATTTTTAGCTTTTCCACTTTTTTATTTGACCAGCGACCGGGTTTCGTCGTTACCGACATGTCCAGTCTGATGATGTCGGTAACGACGAAACCCGGTCGCTGGTCAAATAAAAAAGTGGAAAAGCTAAAAATATTGGTTTTAATCTAATAATAAAATAAAAATAAAAAAATAAAAATAAAAAAAATTGATAGTTTATTCCTGTATTATGTTGACATTTTCAAACTCCATAGAAGGCATAATTATTTTGAATCGATTCATAATGCAGATTCATTCCATATATATATATATATATATTTTTACTGTAAATAATGCAATAAAATGCGCAATGTCTGGGACTCATTGCTTTGCTTGACAATACCAAATGGCACCTCTTTAACACCAGCATCCTGATAGTGCTGCTCTACAGATGCGAGTCGTGGCACCTTGCTAAAGCTTAGAGCAAAAACTAGTTATAGAAAAGTTAGTTTTAGAAAAAAGGTTTTTGAAGAAAATATTGGGTGTAAGATAATATGACTTTGCCTGGAATGAGGATATGAAGAGAAGAGCGCAGCAGAATCATTAAAAAGTCCTTAAAAGGAGAAGATGGACATGGTTGGGACGCGTCTTGAGAACGCCACCTGAGAGCATTAACCCACATGTCTTTTCTTCCAAAAAGATTTTTCACTCGTTTTGTTATATTGTATTAACACAGTGATATATGTGTCATCTTATAATAAAAAAGAGCTGGCAAATATTCCAGTTCTCCCAGATAATCCTGTTTTTATGGTAGTCCTGTAAAGCTGCTTTGGGAGGTATGATTGTCCCGGGTTTTAATTTGTCTTTTCTTTCATTTCGCAATCAGAGCAACTACTTTGTCTCAAGTTTTCGGAACCTAATTCCTGGAATAACACTTGAATATTTATAAGATTTTCCATTTTCAGTATTCAAGTCAGTAAAAACTGCTCATCTCTATTATGAATCGTGCGTCTCTTCATGTGCCAACAACTTAAACATTTACATGTCACTCTAACGTTTATAAAATATTATTAAATATAACAATAGCATTACGTCACTAATATTCCCCATCCTACTGAAACAGTTGACAAGGCCATTGAGTAATAGGTCTCTAGTTATGTTAATTTATTTACGCAAAAATTTAACAATAGTTAAAACATCTTTGTCATCTGTAAAGTTTACTTTGCTCAATGCCATTTAGTGAGTCATTAACATATCTGTGGTTACCTCAAGACAGACATGTAATGTAACTGCCGGAATTCAAATAATATAATATCTTCATATTCACAATTTCAAGAAGGTATGCTAACGCTATTCATAATAAAATTCATACTTCATTAAATTGTTCTGTCAACACACTTTCCTGTTTTTGGGACTAAGCTAATAAACAAATATTACGCGGGCAAATAAAGGCTAATAAAGCAAAGAGCAATTTGTTTAACTTTTTAAATTATTTTTTGTTTTTCCTATACATGCATAAGTAACTATTTTCTACAATGATATATAAGTTTTGAATAAAAATACAAGTTAACTTTTCACCTTGTTTTCAATTTGTTTTGAGTACTTATTCAACTAGTTTTGGCAATATCTCCACTTTTTATATATACTAATTTGTGTTCCTGAAAGGTTAAGTTTTCATAGAAATGTCAAAAAAAATTTCTGAAAAAAAACAAAAAAAATATATTAAAATTTTTATTTTTTACAAGCTGCCCGAAAATGAGTGCCATCATTTAAAAAAAACTATTTCTTGAATCCATTTTAAAATCATGTTAAATATCACTTTATCTGTAAGTGTGATATTGATTCAAAATATTACAGCGAGTATTAGGTAACGCATATTCAGTTTACTTGTCTAAATATCACCTCAAATGGACTCGCACGGTTGCTTTTTCAATATCAGCATCAGGATATTTTAGGTAATTTGTTTTAATATGTTGCTGGCTAGATAAAAGATAAAACATGTTTGATCATTCTGTTACCCCTCGATATTGCTTGTTCAAATTGATTAATGATTGATTGCCAATGACTTGTTAATTAATTGATCTTTTTAAAAATATCCAATATCGCAAATTGGTTATGTATTACTTGTTACGATTATATTTTGATTCAAATGGCTACGTCACATTGTATTATTTTAATTTTTTAAACATAGAAAATGAATAAGTTTTGCCGTATGACAATTACTGTATGTGTATAGAAATTAAAAAGAGTTCCAGATATTGTAATATTGATAATATTATAAACTTTCTGATCATTAAAAACTGTATTTTTGAAAAAAACAATGTATCAATGTCCAATTTCAAAATACCTGTCATAAAGCTGAGCTTCCTCTTATTTGTATATCAATTGTGTTCACAATCACAGCCTGCAGTAATAAATAAAAAAAAAACTCTAAAAAATGCAAAGCTAGAAAATAAAATGCATAGTACATTGCTGCTTCATGTTTTAAAAAGAAAAAAATAACACCCATATATGGAAATCTTAATGATGTGTGGCAGTTATACCGTAAAAAGGTGTATTTCTATGTTAATGTTATTTTTATTTTTCAACAACAAAGGAGATTTGTGACTATAAAAAGTGGTTGTTATTAATGTTGATTCTATCGGAAATTTAACCTGCGCCCTGCACAACATCACAAGTGTTGGTCAACTGTTAGCTGAAAATATGTATGATAACCGTGAATTTGTGACAGCAAACAGTTATAACTTGTAACTTATAAAATAACTTATTTTGAAAAACTCAGTTATAGCATCAATCGGTTTTTAAGAAAACAACTTGTTCCTTAAGGCAATTAATGTAAAGTAATACTATATATAAATATAAGTGATTTTTTTTTTCACTGTAATATTTATTCAATATTACCCTGGACTGGTACCTGAAGCGGAGGGCTGATCACCTTTCCTTCGTGTGTAAACGATCAAGATAACACTGTGTTCATATGAAGCAGTGCCCTATGCACCATTGGGGTGCGGAAAAGGGTTTTATTATTATTATATTAATACTATATAATTTTTTGGAAAATATGTTAAACAAATACACGCTACTAGCACCAATTAGCGTTTGAGTTCGCTCGATAAAATGTGTTGATAGAAGCAATGTCTCCAGATTTAGGTAACCAAATAGAGGTGATGAGCGTAGAGGAGAGGTTGGGCCGCACTGGACTGTCGGGAGCCGGAGACGACCACGCCCTGGATGAAGAGGAGGACGAAGAGAGTAGGCCCGTGGCGCAGGGCGGGGTGCTGCAGAGCGTGAGCGCGGAGGAAGTGCACAGCGCGCCCATCGCGCCCAACCCGCCCGCAAGGGCCTTCCAGCATTCCAACACGACTGAGGTATCGATCATTACCTTATTAATACATTGTGTCGTGCGTCGAATACGGCTCTTGTGTCCATGCAAACATCGCGACCACGGGTTAAATAAAAATAAGGATTCATAGACGGTTTTATGTGTTTTGAAAACACATAATTGTTTTATGGTGTTTAAATAGAATGTAGAATTTAAAAAAGAGTTTTAAAATTTTTGCTAATTTACGTTTATCTATATGACATTATTTTATACGCATTGAATTTGTTAGTTAAAATAAGCTTTATACTTTAACAATCCGCAAATAATGAATAGTTTATATAAAATCAGGGCTTTTTTTTAAAACAAAAAAGGTCTAAGAATTCACTTGTAAACTGTTTTTTTTAATTTATTTAAATATCATTTTAATATTCATTACGATACCATATTTTATAATTTAGATGAATTATATAAATATTGATTGTAATTACGTAAGCATAAACATTGTTTCGTCTTATTCATTTTGAATATTAGAATAATATATGTTGTAGTCGTACAGGAGAAAGTGACCAACTAACAAAAGGTAAAATGTTCAGGAGGGCCATTTAAGTCACTTTTGCTTGGCAAGAAAATAAACATCAAGTCATTTTTACCAAGTCAATATATTATACTTCCATGTTTAAAATCCTTTGGGATGTTTTTCAGGGCAATATTAAGCTAGTATGATATCAAATAGTCAATGATCACGTTTTTGTAAAAAATGCACTTGGTCACTTTCTCCTGTATGACTACGAAATATCCGGTAAAAAAAGGTCTCGGGACCTTTTTTCACTTGTGTTCCACCGCTTTACATGGAAAAAAAGCCCTGTATAAAATCATTCATTGTTTTTAATCAAATAAAATTTAATCATTCAAACATACATACATTATCATGCCTCTTACAAACACATCCTCCAAATATCATCATCATCAAAGTAAGATATTCTAAATGATACCATGTCATACCGATTACAAGATGCAATTGAATATTTGTCCCCAGAACCCTTCGGAGATGGAGGGCGTGGTGGAGGGCACGGTGGAGAAGTTTGTGGTGATGCCGGCGCTGCAGGGGGCGCTGTATAAGTGCCGCATCACGCGGGACCGCAAGGGCATGGACCGCGGCATGTACCCCACCTACTTCCTGCACCTGGAGAGGGACTACGCCAAGAAGGTGTTCCTGCTGGCGGGTAACCTAATCTTACCTCTACGCTCTTGAAACATAGTGTACAATAAGTAGATACCTACATTATTCACAAAAATAAAAAAAACTAATTTTTTATATTGATTTTTCAACATAGATTTTTTTTCTCTCTAATATTTATTCAATATTACCCTGGACCTGAAGCGGAAGGCTGATCACCTTTCCTTTGTGTGTTAACGATCAAGATAACACTGTGTTTATAATGCAGTGCCCTATGCACCATTGGGGTGCGGAAAAGGCTTTGAATGAATCATATTGATTTTTCAACATAGATGATGAAGAATATGATTGGTAACAAAAGCGAATGTGGCTGGTAAAAAAAACCATTGGAAGTACGAGGAAAACTTGGCATGATCAAGTATTTCAAATACTCGAAAGCGGTCAGGTCAGGAGTCCAAATAATCGGCGGGTGTGATGAAGCGATGCATGAATGAAGAAGAGAGCGAAGGTTATTTGCAAAGAAAGATCGGGGTGGTGATCTACCCGACCCTAATGTATGGAAGTGAAGCATTGAGTTGGCAAAAGAAAGATAAAAGTAGACTGTGGAAACCCATCATAGGTTGGTTTAAGTGATCATTTTATGCATGTGTAACATTCACAATTGTAACCATGATCGACTACCACACTTCTTATGTGTGTTAAAATTTTCCCAAATTGTTTTACATACCAGAACACGCTAGAAAATATGATTAAAAAATTTTATGAAAAAAATATTGAATACTTTCATTAGTTATTTTTTCATAATATTTTGAATAAAATGACCTTCAGACTTCCATATTTTTCTTCATCTATGTTGACATATCAATATGAATAACTGCCTAGTGGACAAAACCCAGATTTGTAAACAATAATTTGGACATACCCAAAATATCGTGATACTTTTTTGTTTCAAAATTCAGACATTTTTCTGCGCAAAAGTGAATTTTTTGCAGAAAATTTTGTCCCATTTTATTAATAGGGGAATTTTGCAAAAACAACTTTCTGTTAACATTTTCTTTACGTAGTACAATTTTCATTGAATTATTTTATGAATAAAGACAATTAACCAGTTGTCAGTTTATCCCGAGCGTGACTCGAGCAATGAGTTTGCGTTGTATTGATGACTCCGAGTGCTGATTGGGCAAATCGTATTCCAACTTGGTTGTATTGATTTCTTTGAGCCAAATATATTTATGTATTTGTTTTTATCGACCAACACGAGCAGTGTTCGGCTAGTCCTGTTTCCAGTTGTTTGGTGATGATTTCCTGCACCGATAAATTTTCTTGCCAAAATTCGACTGTTATGGTGCATAGGGCACTGCATCAAATTGACTCAGTGTTATGTTGATCATTACTTACATGAAGGCAAGGTGATCACTCTTGCGCTTCAGGAACCAGTCCAGGGTAATATTAAATAAATATTACAGTGTAGAATCACTAATTTATTTTCACCCCCCCTGGGAATCGAACCCGCGATCTCCAGCACGGTAGCTAAACACGCTGACCATTACATCACGGAGGCGGGCAAAAAAAATTATTCTGTGCTTAAATAAACCATATTTCCAGGACGAAAAAGGAAGAAATCTGCCACGTCAAATTATTTAATATCCACCGATCCGACGGACCTCACGCGCAACGCAGAGAGCTACACGGGCAAGCTGCGTTCCAACCTCCTGGGCACCGCTTTCACAGTGTACGATAATGGAAAGGCATTCCGGAAAGGCGGAGACCAGGTCCATTGCCGACAAGAACTGGCCGCCGTGGTATATGTGAGTATACATTTTGTTCACTTTGGAAATCATTCAGGCCTTTCCTTTGGCTTGATGGATTGAAGATGAATCACAGAGGTTCTTTCTTGTTTTTCTCAACTGTACTCTAAAAAGCCACAGAGTGATATATATACACAATGTTTTTTTTTTGCCAGAATAAACGGATATATAGTTAAAATTCAATCTGTGAAGTCAATAAAAACTACAAAAAGCTATTCGAAGAAGCAAATTTAAATGTTTTAATGTTTTCATTTCAGTAAATTTAACATCCCTTGAATTTTCCTTAAAATGTTGTAAGCAGATTGCAAGATTTTCATCCTTACTTCTTTGGGATAATTTTTAATCACATGGTTTTTTCAAAATATCATACTTACAATCTTTTATGTACATTTTGATTCCCAGTTTTCAGTTTTTTCCAAGAATTTGAATGTAATAAAAAATATTATATTTAAGTGAAGTTTTGAATGTTTTCTTATATACGCAATTTGATAATAAAATTATATGTATAACTTGTATTTGAATCAAGAATTTTACATATTAAAAAGTTTTGTTATACTATGATTTACCAACTAGTTAATATAGAGGTCTGAGTGTATTAAATTTGATGGTTATTTGTATGTAATGTATCTCTGCAGGACACCAACGTGTTGGGATTCAAGGGCCCCCGAAAGATGACGGTGCTGCTACCCGGCATGACGCTGGATCGGCAGCGCGTGGCGATCTGCCCAAGCGACGACTCCGAGTCGCTGCTGGAACGCTGGAAGACCAAGAACACGGACGACCTCATCGAGCTGCACAACAAGACCCCCGTCTGGAATGACGACACGCAGTCCTACGTTCTCAACTTCCATGGCAGGTAAATATATACGGGACAATACGGGTCTCTTAGCATTTGCAAGGAGCTTTAAGAAAAATCTCAAATAGTAACTTCTACGACCATAATGTATTCATCAAATGCCTTGAAAAAACATTCAGGAAACACTAAAATAAGAACAAGGAACTCCTAAATACATATTCCCTTTAAAAAAAATCATTTTAGCCTTTTTAAATTTGTTTCTATCTGTTGGTAAGGTGCTGGAAGATGGTTAGTAATAACTCGCTAGTACTTGGACTTTGATTTATTACAAATCGCTCACTCCTTTTAACAACGTCATATATCGATAATCGACAATTTTCAGTTTTGGAATGCCCAGAAAATGTACTATATCCCAGCAAAAGCGGTATATTTTTAACTTAATATTTACCCGCTACAGGGCAGAATGTGTTGTTTTTGCATTTTGAAGAAAAGTATTGTTTAATAATTTTTTTAAATATACTAAATATTTTTCAAATGGAGAAAAAACCTTCAGGTTTTACCTAAA
The DNA here is from genome assembly GCF_059751285.1 of Brachycentrus maculatus. NCBI lineage: Eukaryota > Metazoa > Arthropoda > Insecta > Trichoptera > Brachycentridae > Brachycentrus > Brachycentrus maculatus. The sequence continues at coordinate 171,774 of NW_028281822.1, forward strand.
AAAATCTGTTACACAGTAAAAAGTTCAATAAGTGGCTTGAAGTATATTTTTAATACATTGTATTATATTTTTAAACAAAAACGATCTCCTGAAAAATCAAGTTTTTTCGATATATGTCATTGTTGAAAGGAGTGAGCGAAATGAGTATTATTAGATAGCTAATTGAGCGACTGGTTTCTAGGAGAGACTAATCTAGAATGCCCTTGCCAGACTTTGTGGGTATGCCCACGATTGCAGCTTTGTTGTTGTCACCAACATACCCACATTCCTAACACTATCAGTTTTATTATATATTTTAGACATTATTTGAAAACCTTATCAAATTACTTGAAAATATTTTGCAATGAAAGTGTTAAATATATGCATATTTGGCATAATTGAGATTATGAACAAATTATTACAAATGAATTGGATCCTAAGATCTGTTTTCAACAGGAGTCTACTTAAGGAGTCCAGTTGACCGTACGATTAGATGTATGTAGTCGAGGAAGTAAGAGATACTAAGACAGTCAGTTTAATAACCTAAAAAACATATGTGAAACCTTTTTTTTTACAGAGTGACTCAAGCCAGTGTTAAGAACTTCCAAATTGTTCACGACTCCGATTCCGACTATGTTGTCATGCAGTTTGGTAGGATCTCCGAGGATGTGTTCACAATGGATTATCGGTACCCACTTTGTGCTCTTCAGGCGTTCGCAATAGCGCTCAGCAGTTTTGATGGGAAGTTAGCTTGCGAGTGATGGCCAAAAACCATAAGATGCTAAGTATTATTATTGTAATAAGATTCTCAGGTTCCGTGCAGAGAAAAAGTACGCATTTCGAGAGGCTAATGTAATATAATAGTGGTGGAATGAAATGTGGTTTATGTTAAACAGCAGGCCTTTTCAATTATTTATTTTAAGAATGTTTATTTATGAAACTGTTTTTTTACATGATTTTATTATGTAATTCTTGACTGCTATATTTGCAGTTTATAATCGAATTGAAATCTTGTTAAAATTGGATAATTAATTAAAAAAATATAATTTCAACTCGGAAAAAAAGCAAATGCAATATCAAAAAGGTTTTTTTGTTTAGCTAGATTTTATATTATTATGTATTATGTTCAATGATTCCTATCATTCAAAGAATGAATATTCAGTTGTCAGTTAAAATGAGATTTTGTCTTTGAAATGTATAAGTATGTACTAATCATTACAAACTTTCATGCATTTGAACACAGACTAAACATGCTTTACTAAATTATTATATTTTTATATTAATTCTCTAATTTTAACTGTTCCCAAACATCTATGTGCCTAAATAAACAAGATAATAAAAAACGAACACATTCATGTATGCTTTATTCCGTACTTTAGTTAACATTAGCTATTCTTTTTACTACTCTTTTTTCGTATTTTAACTCAGTTCCACCACTTATTGAATTATAGTGTACTAATAATGTTATATTTACTACTATTGACTGTTGATCTAGCTAAAAGTATTAATGTAATCACATGTAATTGGTCTGGAATCTACTGATTGATTTTTATCGCTTTTTATCATTGGGAAGATTAATCTCATTGTATTATGTATGTGCTGGTCACTAAATTTACATTCTTAGATTTTTTTACAATGAATATTATATGTATATATTTTTTACTATCCAAAATTTGTCAACTCTTTGATTTCTCGTATATATTTATTGTAAATATTTGTAACAATGTCATTAATTGAAACAGCCAATAACATTTTGTTCTTTATTTTGGAGCTTCTTACTTAAAAATTATTTCTCAAATACTAATATTTATAATTCAATATCAACAAACCAAAAATAATTAAAAAACCTTAATTTAAATGTATGTATGTGAGGTAACAAGGCAAAAAAAATCCCTCATTTGGAATTTTTTTAAAAATGTATCTCTCTCTAACCCCTTATCCGCACCCCAATGGTGCATAGGGCACTGCATCATATATACGCAGTGTTATCTTGATCGTAAACACACGAAGGAAAGGTGATCAGCTCTCCGCTTCAGGTACCAGTCCAGGGTAATATTGAATAAATATTAGAGTGAAAAAATCACTTAAATTTATTTGACCCCCCTGGGAATCGAACCCAGGACCTCCAGAACGGTAGCCGAGCGTGCTGACCATTACAATACAAAGGCGGACAAAATGTATACTTCGCATGAAATATATGTATTATTATATGTATATGTATTAATTAAAATATAATTATCATTTATATACTCCAAAATAATAATTATTGCAAAGTGGCATTTTTGCTTCATACATCTTGTGTACATATATGTATTACATAGGTGATGTAATATTATTGAACTATAAATGAAAATTATTGGTGATTTTCAATTTCAAAATATCTGAAAGAGATTTTATGTATTAAAATGAATTTTAAATCATTAATTGAAATTTTTTATTACATACATAAGTTTCTTTAAATTTTCATTAATATTGAAAGAATAAAAAAAATGAATACATATGTAGTTCTAAATTGATATATTGTATTATATACATTTGCATCACATGAGCATGGGTATATTTTTCCCCAAAAAAAGAATTTAAAAAATCACCAAAACATTTTAAAATTAAAAATAATTATTTTTATATAAATGTAATTATGAAAACAAAAAAAAACAAACCATTGAGGATTTGATCATGAAATATGTTCCTTGCGAATTTTTTTATGAATGAACAATTTTTTTGTTATTTTTGATAAAAAAAAAGTAAATATTTTTCTTCTTTAATTTCAGTGCCTTTAATTTAACGATTTTTCAATTAGAGTTTACGTTGCTGTTGATATTTATAAAAAAAATATGTTTAAATATTGTAATATGTATGTGTACTAAATGTTTCTTCTCACACCAAAATTATTGAAATACATAGTAACCAAATAAATTAGGTATTATTTAAATATCAAATGCATATATACATACATTCATTAAATAAATTTTAAGTGTATAAAAACCTAATTGGATGCGATTATTTCAGATAAAATAAAATGGTAATCAAAGAATCGCAAAAAAATGAAAATATTCCTTTTCTCTGCAAATTTAATGTTGATTTTAGGAGGGAATTGCCCAGCATAGTTGAGGATGTTTTTTGTAATGTGATGCAAGCAGATATTGTGTAGGGGGAATTGCATTTGTCTTGCATTTGTGATGGAATGAATAAAAAAAATATGTATATTTATTTCATAATATGTATTGAACAATTTGTGAAAATCCACATTCCATTTATAAGAAATGCATAAGTCTGTGACGTAAAGTTTGTATTTTGCACAGTTCGGTGCACAAATTTAGTGTCAATGTAAGCCACAAATATATGCTCAATGGATTTTTATATATATACAATTAAATAAATATTAAATATTACATAGTGTGTGTAGATTTTTTTAAACAATTAGTTATGTAATTTAGAAAAATGAGAATTCTGGTTTTTCCTCATCATGCTATTTGTTGTATCATTGAAATATGATCTGTAAATGTTTACAGCCATTTTTAATTTGTCTTGGATCGTCCCGGTAATAATTATTTATTTCATTTATAAATTTTAACCCTCAATCGAAAACACATATTGACCATTTCCCGGTAAGATCAAGTTTTTATTAGTAAAATTTGTCGAAAGTATTTTATTGTTACTATCGTGATGAAGTTGAGGAAAATAAATAATGAAAAATTTTGTAATAAAAACTTCAAAAATGTTTATGATCCATTTTATACGTAACTTATATTTTTAAAAGCAATTTTACTATTTATTTTTATCTAAACTTGGTAATGATTTGTTTACTTTTTTTTTTAATATTCCTTTGAGATAATTATTTATCCTGTATTTATAAAATACACAATGTATTATCTAAACTCTAGTAAATAATTGTTTAATTTCTTATATTTTCAAAATATATTTTATCTACACATAAATGCATGAATTAATAGTCAGAAAAGTCTCCTCCAGCCATTTGTTCACTATAAAATATGCTTATAGTACCTATAGTTATTATTTGTGTATAGCCATGTATTTTCAAAGACAAGTATTTTTATTCCTATTGTATTTTGTTGTGAATTAATGTCACATTCCCATAGGTAAAAACGTTTTGAAATTGATGTGTGTATATATATTTATATTAGGTAGATACTTAAACATAATATTACAAATAATTGAATGTGCCTGCGTTGAAATCAGATATGTATTTATATTATATTTATGTACATTATATAAATGTGAGCTTATAAGTGGGATTATTTAGACAAATTTGAAATAAATTAATAAAAATATTAATATTTTCACATACACAATTATAATATTCCCCCCTGAGCTGTCTTCACTTTCTGATTTGCTAAATTTAATTTAACATTGTAATTTTAATTAGTCATTTATTTTGTAATTTTGTATTTTTAGATATTTTTATGAATAGCTATAACTTTGGAAAACTAGTAAAATCACAAAAATATATAAACTGTGAAAATGTATGAGCCAGTTTGTGGTTCCATGGTTAGCGTTGCAGAATCCAAGTTACCGGGTTCAAACCCGCTTGAACACAATTTGATTCCAATTTTTGATAACGGGTGGCTTATACCTACGAGATTGAAATATTTGTGTAAAAATATTATCAACACAAATATTTTTATTTAAAAAAGAAAACACTGAAGTACAATTGTGATAATTTTCCAAAGTTATATGTTGCACAAATTTAGGTTTAATTTTTTAAAGTATTCAATATATTTTATTTCTTGTGGATAATATGATCGACTAAGAGTTATTATGGAGTGAGGTATGAAATCCAGAAACTCAGGGCCAATGCAATAAATCGACCTAAACCAATCGGAGTCGACTCTTGATCGTTCCTAACCTCTTGTCTTATTTTAGCTTGGCAAAAAGTGAAAGCAATTTCTATTCAATACCCCTTGGTCATTTTTATGTCTGTATTTTTGGAAATGGCAGATGACATAAAAGACAATTTTTAAAAAATTAGTTTGTTACATCTGTGTATAATAAAACTTATCCAAATGTCAACAATATGAGCATGTGTTCAATGCATAAAATTGCATGTTTGAGGTTATGTTTCTACAATTGACACCTTAAGCCGTATTCATGATGAAATATCTATGAATGAAAAGAGTTAAAATAAACCTCCCTTTGTATGTCTTTCAACAAGACTTAGCAGGATATAACTCTTAGCCGGTGATATATTTACAAAATTAATGCATATTGTTTACTGATATTTACTTTGAGGTACAGAGTTAATTTTCTTTTTGAGATTATTATCAGTTGTAAAGTTTGCCATTGAATAATAATCATGTCATTGTGTCTCACTACTAGGCATTGAGAATTCATAGTTTAAAACATGAGCCCGCAGTATGAGGGGTATAGAATTAATACCAGAAGTGTCTACTTGCTGTCCATTAGCGGCAAAATATTTTAATGATAAAATCATAAAAATACATTTCATTCAACATTTATTCTCGATGTCTTGCAGTCAATTTAAGTCACTAAGCTTGCCTAAATATATTATGGGCCTTCCAGACATTTGAGAAAGCAAATGTATCATTCGGTTTGTCTATGGTTTCCAGTGGGGGCGAAGCGGCCAAGTAAAGGGAGTTTGGTTATTTAGGTAGGGTCGGGTTGAATTAAAATTTGTGTAAATCATATTACAAATATTTGAAAAAAAAAATCCATTACTATTGGTCTGTTGACAGTCAGCATATTATTTATAGACAATAAATAATAAATAACTAGAGATATGTTTTCGCCTCCACAGGTCTGTAATCATATTTACAAATGCCTGAAAGTCCCATTAGAAAATACGCAACTGCTGTTGAAAAGCCATACCATTTTTGTAAGTCACCTATTAGGGAACAAAACCATTTTTAAGTATTATTATTTTATTATTATTGTACGGAACACAAACATCTAGTCGTTAGTTAGTATTTTTTATGTGTTTACTTATTATTGCAAACGCAAAGTGATATCGCCGGAATAATCTCAATTCATCAGTACTTTTGTATTTTCTACCTTTAGATTTATGGTTGTAGTAAATAGAAAATTTATTCCTATTTTTTTCCATAATTTTAAAATTTAATTTAATTATAAATAATGCATTGTATCATTATTTGAATATTTTTTAAATTGATGTTCTGATGATTGTATTAACAGTTTGGATTGATCCAAAGTAATTAAACAGTTGAATACTTATATGTAAAATGGAACCATTTCACAATATTGAAATAAATCACTTGTTTATTTTGTAACTATGCACAAAGTTTTTCATTTTATTTTTATGTGTTTTGTCTGTATTCTGACAGGGATACCAGCGAACTCTATACAAGGCACATATTTTCTGCTTTCAATTTCATTATAATTTAAAATTTAAGCTTTATCATTTGGTCTTCTTCATTAAAAAGTCAATGAAGTCAATAAGCATGTTTCCCTTTCTTAGGCAAACGACGCCTTATTTTTACAATTTGTTAAGAAACTATGAAAATTTTACGTGTCATATTAATATGGTTGAAATAGCTAGTAATTTTACACAATTCAGGATTATTAACGTGTTTAAAAGGTGGAATGGTTCCTTTTTGTTTATTTCCGACCAATTTTCAAAATGAAAATGGTTTGTTTTTACAATATTACTTTATTTGTTTTGTGCAAAATTCAATTTGAAACTATCCCATTTGAAATGCATAGAGAATTGAAGTTTATATACATAAATTAATCATGAACATGCTTGCGGACCATGTTGTATATTAAAAATTTCATATATATTTACTTTCAAGATGTATTACAAATGTCACCTGTGGTGAAGTATTACCAAATTCCATGCCATTTTTCTTCAACTAATGATTATTACCTTGTATCAAAACAGTAAAAATACATATTTACACTCAGTGTTGGGTTAAACCATGTTATGATGTTACCAATGTAACTTAACCTCTCATGTAGTAAGATATAAATGACATTTTAAAACATCGTTTGTTCAGTAGGTCTAGCCGATAAATGATTCAATTGTGTTGTATCGTCAATAAACGGCGTTGATAGTACGATCTCGACATAATCTGTAAATAATCCAGAAATAGTCACTACGCCCTAAACGTGGGGTCACTCTCTATGCGATCTGGTATTTTACAGTCCCCCGGTTGCGGCGGTACGCACGGAGAGGTTAATCATGATCATGGTTATATGTTATAATGTAAACAATGTAATTAAATCATGACCGTGTTATAATGTTTATAATGTAATGGTGTTAGTAAAACAAATTAAAAAATCTAAAAAAAAATCCAAATTGTTCTAGAGCAGCGGTGTCAAACTCAAAAGGCACCAAGGGCCGGATAAGGTATTTTGGGTATGACGGCGGGCCACATAAAAAAACTCAAAAATCTCGTTTTCATTTTTATTTAACTTTAAGTGAATAATTTATCATCAAAGATAGTCACATGATACCTCATGTAGATCCAAGTAAATGATTTGGTACAAGAATATCATATGTTCCTGTACAAAAAAATAATTTCAATAAAGAATTAAAATAAATTGAAAAATATAACCGTGGGTATCCGCGGGCTGCGAGTTTGACATGCCTATTCTAGAGCATATTTCCTAATATGTATAGGGACACGAATTTCACTACAAACTCTGTAAAATTATGAATGTGGTGATTTACAAATGTAAATGTGGTTTAACTCAAGATGCGAATAATAATTAATAATTTAATCATAATTTACGAATAATAGTTCATCAAATGGTTTTAAGTGTATTTGATTGATTGTGCCTTTTATTTAATTGACATTTAATTGAATCGAGCAAGAGGCGTATTATATTATAAATATATTTAAATTACATGTACGTATAAGAGGAATGTATATACATATTATACAATCATCAAGGCATTCCTTTTATACTATGTTTTAAATGGAAAAATGTGTTTATTAGTTTGAATAGAATGAAACTGTATACATAAAATGAGGAATAAATTATTTATTGAAATCCTTCATGTTGTTTTATTGTATGTGATTTATGTATATGTGATCTCCCCATTTAATTACTAGGATTTATTCTAACGATGTGGTATTTAACCCTTAAAAATAATAATAATAAAACCCTTATCCGCACCCCAATGGTGCATAGGGCACTGCGTCATATAAACGCAGTGTTATCTTGATCGTTTACACATGAAGGAAAGGTGATCAGCCCTCCGCTTCAGGTACCAGTCCAGGGTAATATTGAATAAATATGACAGTGAAAAATCACTTATATTTATTTTATCCCCCTTGGGAATCGAACCCGGGACCTCCAGAACGGTAGCGGAGCGTGCTGACCATTACACTAACCCTTACACATTTAACCCTTAGGTTACCAAAATCCGATATATCGGCTTTTGGTACTCTAGCGAGAAATATTGTATCTGACATCATGATATATAAGAGTATCATACATTTTGGACAGTATGTTAGGGATTCCTTCAGAGTTGTGCAAAATCTTTTAATTCATGTTGTTTTTTTTAAAAAAGTTATTCATCGAAATTAAGAATTATTGATATTTTACATTTTACAATTAGTTGCAATGTTACAAAAATACTTAAAGAGAAACGAGAAAAACGAAGCATACCAATTTTGTTTCCACGAAAAGTTAGTTGTGTAAAGCTGTGATATTATTCAAAAAGATACATTAATAAACAATATGCAATAAATTGATACAAATATATTACAAAAATAAAAAAAATATATTCACTCACACCTACTATTGTACTCCTCTCAAAACCTGATGTCGGTATTGTTTGATCATCAGTGTTATGCGTATGGCGTAAAAAGGAGTAAGTGAGCAGCATTAATTTACTTATTAGTCATTTAGTTAGTTATTTTTTATAACATTGCCTACATTTAGTTAAATAAAATCCAAGAGATATTTTCGTCGTGCCGAAAATGGCACATAGTGTTTATAAATTATCAAACACATTTTATATTTGAATTATTTATGTTTAAATCATGTTTTTTCTGGCATGGTTAGTCCAAAAGTCCTGGTAGCCAAAGGGTTGTCATTTGGGCGGTACCCTTATCAACTTCTTTGGATGTCTACTTATTCCACATCAGAGATCTATCTCTGATATTATGACATTATGCATTGTTACGCATAATGTATTATATCAGAGATAGATTTATGATGTCGAATAAGTAGGTATGCAAACAAGTTGATGATGGTGAGCTTGGATGATATTACCGCTGTGTTCAGCGGTAATATCATCTACGATATAACACATTTTAGAGCGATGACAAGACAGCTGCCATGTCGTAGTTGGGTAGACGCTAGAAGAGAAACTGATGTCACTGATTTAATTTCTGCCAATTGCAGAGAATTCAAGAAAAATTTATTTTCAGTTGGTCTGGGTGTTAATGATGTATTTTTCACATCTAACTTATCCTAACTGTCCTATCTGCAGACAAGCCTCTAAAAATTAAAACAGGCTTTTTAAAACAGTTGTTCTCTGATAACGATGACGGGATGCGAAGGCATGATGATTACAATGAATTGCTGTGAAGTTCAGCAGGCGTAGGATAAAGTGTGAGTAGTTGTGAAGGGCTCATATAACATTTTTGGTAAATTAACTCTTCACCAGTACAAGAGATTGAAATAATTTAGTTTTTCACATCAAATTGGACGTTTCACAAACCAAATTGGACACCTAACAAATCAAACTGGACATTTTACAAAACTAATTAGAGGTTTTATGGTATTTAATTTTTTTTAAATATAATCACTAGTACTATATATACCGTCTTTTATTCTAAAGACTAGCAATTGCATTAGTCGTCAAGTTGGCAAGCCTGCGCAGCGCACTGTCATAGTTTGAGTGCGTAATGTGTATGGTTTGAGACAAGATTTTCAATACTATTTTCAATCATCAGTACCATTTTGAATATAAATTTTCAAACTTTTTTTATAAAATACTATATAATGTCCAATTTGGTTCTTAAAACGTCCAATTTGAAGTGTAATGTAACACCGCTTATCATGGCCCTACTAAGGCTTCAACTCTAAGTTTTATAGCCTATAGGCTAATTGTGAGTGGATTTACTCTTTATATCTAGAGTTACTATACTGTCATGTGATTCATGAAAATTCTCTGAGCAAAAACACTCGTATCAAAGTAGCGGTGACCTTATACATGTCAGAGGGAGATGGCAGGCGATTGCGCTCTCTTTCCCTCTACGCCATGATTATCTACGGCTATCTCCGTCCGCTATTGGTCGGACGCAGTGACTATATATACGGGGGTCACCCACAAATAAATTAGACACATTTTCTCAACCACACCGCTCCATACTTACTCTCTCTACCTCCCAACTTCACTCTTCCTAGGAACATTCGACCGCTGCCACCACCTCCAGCTCGAGTCCACTCGATATTGGATTTACTCGGAGCCTACGTCACCCGGATTGATCGACACTGCCAGTACACAGAATGATACTGGTCTTACAACCTGGTTGTCTTCTTCAGGTTGTAGCTGCTGGTACTACATACTGGCATACCCGCAAGGGGTATTAAGGTAATCATCTTTGGAGAGCCAAGGAAGAATTATTGTTTGATGGCCGCGGACACACTAACGCCCGGCTACTCTGTGATTACACCGGCACCTACTCGGAATACCACACATTGTACGGACGCAATTAATTCGCCGCGTCTGGTACAGAGAGATAATGTTATATTTTTTAACACACTAAGGACAGGAAAGGTATTTCTACCCGTTCGGTCGATTGATGCTTAAAGACAGGAAGGGTATTTTTACTTCCTGCGCCGGCCTCATTTCATTCAGAAAAGAAGGAATTATTTAATATTTTTTTATGAATATTATGTACCAATATGTATGGTTAAGACCTTAACAAAAAGTTGTTAAGGTCTTAACCATACATACACATTTATTGATTCCCATTGCGAGGGCTCCGCGTAAAAAACACCCATCCTTGGTGTGTTCATATTTCAAACATAATAAAGTTACAAATTACTTTAGCTAATGCACTTTTCTATCCTATAGCCATGCTTACTATTAAAACATTGTTGTCAGGCAGTTTTTTAATCAAACCTGACCCAAGTTATACTCAGTCTGCCGCCCGACCCTCAGTATACTAATCACAAGTAACCGCAAACCCAATTCCCATCTGTATGTTTTTTGGTGTCTTTCGTGCTCTACCAAAAGGAAGAAAATAAAACGCTTATAAGCGTCTCCCAATCTTTACCAACAGTGTGTAAATGACGCTTTTGACTGTTTACCGCAAACAAAGTGTTAACAAAATAAAATAAAAAGTATCATGTTGGAAAAATTACCAATAAACTTTGACTTTTCCATTTAAATCATCATAAAACCTATAATGCCATTGGGTAAACAACGAAACCATTGTTACGATTAAAATGTGAAGAAAAATCTGATTGCCATAAGAACTAATTTTCTATATTGAGTTCTGAGTGGAAGTTTATGAGGTCGCTTTATTATTTTTTTTATCCGTTTCTTCATTCTCAGACGATCCACTCGCTAGGAAGACATTATTATTTCTGCAGTCTGTAGCTGTATATCAGTATTGTAAAAGTAATAAGAAATAATTACAATATTGTACACTAAAAATTATTATGCTTGAAATTTAAATCTTGAAAGTAAATCATTGAATTGAAATAAGGCCATTAAATTAGCAATAATTTACAATTCTAAATTTCAGTGAACAAATAATGAATGACTGGAATATAACATATATAAATCAAGTACATCCGGCTATTTTTAGGGGGTGTAATTCAATGCGGATTTGGTATAAACTGAACCTGTCATTTTTAGCTAAAGCTTTTATAATGACATCAGATGTGATAAATTAGCAGCCGTCAAAAACGTTTACAAGGATATTTGTGACGCTACAAATCCAAATACAAATGCGCATCACTTTAAAAACATTATCATTTTAACCTGTCCGGGAGTAAATTAACGTCGGTGCGAATTTTCCTTTAAGGAGTATCGACGTTAATGAACGTCGAAGTCTGTCAGTTAGTATGAAATAATTTGTATAGCAACGACATCTGTGAATATTTGTGTGTAATTTTGTCATAATTGAAAAATATTTCAAACAGGTTTTTTTAAAAGTTTTTTAAAATTATTTTAACATAATTTCTATCTTCATAATAAATTGATTTAATGAAATAAATAAAAAAATTCATGTAAAGAACCCACTCCCCAGAGGAAGTCGGACATCAATTTTTGCACTCCCGGAAAGGTTAATTGGGGTTTCTCAGTTAAACCCAAAATTCACAAAAATACAAAAACTTCATTTGCTCTATTTAACGGCGATATAAGCCCGATGGGTACAGGCTTTAACACTGATATACAGACAACTAGACCAGTGGTTCTTAACCTGGGTTTGGTGAGTCAGTCTTCCCGGGTTCGGCGGAGGTCAAAACACACGCCCGAATTATTGTTGTAAGATATTATGAAAAATGATACGACATATGACATATTCATTTATCCAATAGATCTAGTATATTATTTTAAAGGATATTATCGATTTAGCAATAAATTTTTCCAATCAAGGGTTCGGTGAGACTAAAACTGGTGAGGTTCGGTACCTTTAATGCGGTTAAGAACCACTGAACTAGACTTATATTCACTTTCACTGAAAAATAAAGATTCGAATATAAATTAATATAGAAAAGCAAACAAAAAAGGAGTTTAGACACTTATTTATTGTAAAATGTCATACAATATTTTATCTTAAAATACGTTAGATTAGCGTCTGAACATGGACTTATTCAGTTTTGGCGGCAGCGGCCTTGGCTTTCTTGGGCTTGATGGGGCGCTGCGACCGGAGCACGGCGGACGCGCGGCGCAGGGCCACCTTGGTGAGGTCGCTGCGGTACTTGTTGCACTTGATCAGCCTGCGCAGCTTGTGGAGAGCCCTTCTGGAGCCGGACTTGAAGGTCCTGCGGACGATGCTCTTGGCGGGCTTGCGACGCGCGCTCGCCTTCTTGTACACGACGGTGAACCCTTTCTTGTCGGGACTGTCCACGACTCCGATACTCTTCTTGTGGATCAATCCATTGTACCGGAATGAATTCAGGTTAGTAAGATTGTTAGGTTCCTTACTGAAGGGCTTCTTGATGTTGCGCCGCTTGACCAGGAATGCATTGTTGTTGCGGATGATCATCCATGCTAAGTGGGCCGACATGGTGAATTTGTGATATTTTTGACAATATCAAGCTTAAATAGTCAAAAATCTAGGATACGATTTTGACACACCACGCTTTCGCAGAACTCCACGAAAAAAGAACCATAGACGCTGTCAAATTTCAACACGTGGTCATAGACAACAGCGGATATTCTTTACTTTCCAGAAATAATATCTATGATTTTCTTGTAGGTAGAGACTTCCATGATGCTTTATGGTTACATATATTGTTTATGTAACTGAAAACGAAATGGTGGCAATTTCAAATCAAGTTGGTAACAAGTATTGGGAATTTCGGAAAGTTCGGTCCGTTTTACAACAGAGGTCTCTAGCTGCTTCAAGCCTTCAAATCTGTAATTTTTTTAGCGACTGAGTATGTCAATTAAATTACTGAATTTAGATTTTAAATTACTGACAAATTTGTCATTCTTATATTTGTTTTATCGCTCCTTAAAATGTCGACTTTTGTGGTAAATAAAAAGCATTTGCGGGAAGTTCTGCTGTTCTGTTTTAATTGGAAGAAGAGTGCAGCTGAGGCGCATAGAATCCTTGAGGAAGTTTATGGCGATCATGCCCCATCGGATAAATCATGCAGAGAGTGGTATAGACGCTTCAAAGCTGGTGATTTTAGCATTGACGACAAAGATCGCTCTGGAAGACCGAAAAAGTTTGTAGACGAGGAATTGGAGGGTTTAATCCATGAAGATCCAACTCAAACACTCAAACAACTGTCAGAATCATTAAATGTTAGTGTGTCAACAGTGAGTGAACGTTTAAAGACCAAAAACAAAAGAAAAAGACGAAGTGTTTTTTCGACTCGGAATTCATCTACTGCCAGAAAGATGGGGAAAAGTGGTGGCTAACGATGGACGGAATTTTGATTGATGTATTTTTTATTTTACCTCTCAAATAAATGCGATTTTCATACGGACAAAACTTTCCGAAACACCCAATATGACGATTTTTTTTAAATTTAATTTTCAGAGCATCATTATTACTATCCGTAAATAATATAGAAGAGGTAAAGAAGACTTTCCATCTCTGTAGTTAACGTGATTGGATACCATTCTGGAGGACCCCTGGTTAGATTCTCAGGGGGGGTCAAAATTAATTTTGGCGATTTTTCATTCTTATATCTTCATGTAATTAACGACCAAGATAACACAGTTTTGATATCATGCAGTACCCTATGCACCATTGGGTGCAGATAAGGGTCAGAAGAAAAAGAGGAAATGACACAGTTGAAATTTTAATTAAACAATTGTAATCCATGTTTAAAATATACACAAGGTGGAAGGATTTGAAATGAAACAATAATTTTTAATAAAAATGATAATCACATTTATTGAAATAAAGATGTATCGATAAATATACATAGTTAAAATATGTTACCGAAGAAATATGCAGTGACATATTCAAGGCAATTTGCTTTATGAACATAATATTAAGGCACCCAATAAATTTATTTGACTATTTTAAATTATAATAAGCGGATACTTGTTTCTAATATAAGCTCTTAGGCCAATTTCAGATGATAAAATATTGCAGTTTGACATTTAATTATTAAAAACTTTTATAATGCGTATTTTACATTTCTATTGTCTAAATACGTGAAAATGGCCTCAAAATAAAATATTCCCTAGAATACAAATACTTTAGTGGCTTATGTGATACTAACATGTACATATAGATTTAGCAAAACCAAAGGAGTAATATTAAAAATAAAATGTATTTTTATACTGAAATATTCATTTATTGATAGTGTTTTTGTGCTATTGCTATACAAAGTGAATGTTGGTGTTTTATCAACTAAATTGAGTCAAGCAAACAGCGTGAATGAATCTGAATGTATATATTTTGCTGGCATAATGAGTGCTATTGAGAATAATGTATACTGATTACTTGACAATATTAGAATTTGACTAACAATTTATGTATATTTTGAAAGAGTAATGAATATAACAATTTTCAAAGATATTCAATAAGTTTTTATATTGTATTTGACCTCTTTTCTCCAGAAATAATAGTTTTACTGGAGAAAATGAGTATTTTATCATGTTTATTGGATGAATTTCAACAATTATAAGTTAAATTTCGACGTGTGGTTTCTAAATTTTCGGGTTAAACAGGCAAAAGATCATTTGCTTTAATGCCGAATGATGATACAAGTATTTTTAAAAACACTACAAACTATGTATGTATGTATTTCTTAACACAAATAAAATACTACTAATTTTTCACAAAAATGATAGTCAAATATGATGGTAATCTTACATTAGTATGATATTTATTCAGTTATTGCATATTTTTGGACAAAATTTATTTTGATATGTGTCGTAATTTGTAAGGTATACTTTATTTCACTATATTTTGTTGTAAGAAATATAATACATACATGTGTGGCAAACTAATATTATGTAATCCAATAGTTTCAAGCTTTCATCTAAGGCACTTTACCACGATAAATAATATGTGACTGTAAAAATATACATTTCTGATGAAAAATGTATTATTTTCATATTTTCAGTGTTTCTAATTAAAAATTAATGTATATTTACAGTCAATTTAATATATTATGAAGAGATGTGCTAATACTGATTGTCAGAAACACTCATAAAGCAAACAATAATAAAATGGTACAGTATAGATCGTTAAAAAAATAGATATGTACATTTAAAAAAGAAAATTACATACAAGTAATTTTGTTGATCCACAAATAAACATGAAACCGAATTCAACAAGTTGAAACACTTTTTCGAGTTTTTACTTGACCATAGCTATAAAAAAGGCTCAATTGTTCTGGAAGAATAGTATCAATTTGACCACAAAATTTCAAACAATATTTTTATTATAGTTATGTAACTCTGATACTGCCAGAAAATATAACTCATTTTATTTATTGTTTCAGCATTAACTTTGTGGTAAGACATGTTACAATGATTAAAGGAAACACTTCGTTTTTTACCACTTGAGTTTTATTATAGACTACATGTTTCAGAAGTTAAACTTCCATCATTCGGGTCTGTATAATAACATACAGACATCTGTATAATACATATAGTTATTATACAGACCTGAATGATGGAAGTTTAAACTTCTGAAACATGAAGTCTATAATAAAACTCAAGTGGTAAAAAACGAAGTGTTTTCTTTGATCATATAACTCATTAATGTTGGTAAGAGAAATCCTTCTGTTTTGTTGTTTTCTCTTTTATCATTGACATATTTTTTATTAATACAAATTTGAAGCGGAGCATATTTTTGTATTTGAAAAAAAAAAGTTTAAATAATAACTCAATTTGTCAATGATACTAGAGACTATAAACACTCTTTGAAAATGAGAAATTTTGTAAATTTTGTTACCATGTTTATTTTTTCAGTATTGTTGGTAAACACATCTTGATAATTTCTATACAAATTACCTTGCATATACATATTAGTTAAAGCCAACCTGTGCAGTTCATATATATTAATATTGAATAAAGCAATCGATCAAATAAAATCTTTAAAATATAAAATAATGACTACCAGGTATAAGAATGCGTGTCTGCTATAACTTTTCAATAAACACATATTATTGAAAACATGGCAATTTTCATGACAAACTGATAATTTAAAACAAATGTTTCTTCAGAAAAACATCCATTTATTTTTTTCTCAAAGTAGAGAAATAAAACAAGGATGTTCTGAGGAAAATAACAAGAAAAAACTTAGGAGAACTTCAATTTTCATGTTCGCTTTGCACATTTCAACATGAGATCCCCTTTTACTAAAAAAAAAGATATCAGATATGAAAATACAGTGGAACCTCTCATAATTCGTTCAAGAATCTTACTCGCTAAGCGAAATATTTTTTGTTTTGACTGGCGCGGAAGTCCTGGTTCACAAGTTAATGTTGTGAAAAGAAGACTTGACCTTTCTCTGTACCTCGTTATGAGAGGTTCCACTGTACAATCCTTAAGTTGAAACAAGTCGGTCTGTGTTTTGTGTAGCACAAATGAAATTTAAATTGAAATAATGTTTATTTATCAAAACTTGATTGCTCGTTTTAAAACCATTTTGGATACTAATAAATAAACATTTACACTCAAACTTTGAAATAAATAAAACTCCTTTTCTAAAATACAAGGGGGATGCTACATACATATATATTCATTGATTTAAAAAATATATATTACGTATATATTTAAGAGTAAAAAAGCATTGTACAAAAAACTTACAAACTAAAGCAAATTTCATCAATCAAACTTTGCGATACAGCTAAAACATGTAATATTTCAATTTTCAGACTTGTGTAGACCCATTTTAAATGCCTTATGAAAATATTCCCTCAAGCTTCTGAATCAAAGAGGATCCTAAGTATTCTACAAACATATAAAATCACAACTTAAACTCTCATATTTAAAGTTTACTTTATTGCTAATAAACAATTTCAGTATATTTGCACTGCCTGGTTTGAAAGAGATTTAGATATTAATAAGTAGTAAAATATTTTTATTTTTATTAAAACGATCCTACTAATACAGATGCCGTTTTAAATAATAGGAATCATGGTATGTATTGCTTATAAAAAAATAATATCAATATTGAGAGAAATGAAAATCAAAATACCATTTTTAAAATTACATTTCAGATATTTAAAATAGTGACAACCAATTTACTCTAAATAATACCTGTCACTTTCAAAAAGTTCACAGAAATGACATTTATGTAGATTATATGTACATAAGGTTAAATATATTTTTTCCTTGTAGTGGCATCAATGTTGGTATTTAAAAAAAAGTCAGTTCGAAATGTTCTAAAGTTAATTTTGAAATCAGTTGCAGTTAAAAAATGTAGACTTTATTATAGAAATTGATAATATAATAGAAAAATCATGCGATTTATTTATTGTTTTTGCATGGAATGACTTTTCAACTATCGGTATCACAATAGAAAAATGAACCACTAATTTAAAAAAAGGCAGAATTTAAGGTGAACACCGTAAAATACGATATAAATTAAATTCAAGGCCTTTTCAAAATTAATCTCTACAATGTTTTTAATCTAGTAATTTGGAAAAAAAGAATATCACTACATACAAGGAAAATATATAATCAATTCTCTACGTCCATGAATTTTTTTAAACCTTTTAATATGTGTAGTAAATACAGCTAAAAATTGTCACATACTTTCAAATAAGATTCCATGGAATTTAAAAAAAACTCTAGACATAAAAGTTTCTTTCTCTCGAATGTCGATACGTATGTAAACAGCTTAATGAATTTCTCAAAGCCGTAGTTTATTATCTAAATTGTCATGCAAACTAACAAAATCTATGAAACATTAACAGTAATATCAACCTAGATACATTTTATTAATATAAAAAAATCTAAATATAAATCTGTAAATGTTGTTTATGTATAATAAAAACGAACATAGACAACACATAATAAATAACAGACAAGAAACTATACAACATAGTTTATTAATTTTGAATGATAGACAGTATATTTATCTTAGGATTGGTCGATAGGAAGATGAGGGAACACTAATAGCAGTCTGAAGTTTGGTCACCCGGGCGGGGCGCAAGGGAATACATACTCGGAGGCCTAAAAACAACAAAAAAAACCATCAGCAACCTTTAACTCTTAAGTATTTTTTTAACTAGTGAATCCAAGAACACAACAAGCCTATTCTAAGGGAGTTGGCGTATGTGATTTTAAAATACGGGAACAAATCTATAGGCGGTTAGGGATTGGGTTCGTTAGTTGGTGATGTTATTTTGTTTAGTATAGTTCAATCTTACTGACTTTTTCTAGCATTGTTTTTGGCATTTTTTTTATACATACAGTAGAGACCGGACCCCATTCCAGTAATCGGATAATTGTATTCTTTTAATTGATTGGTCTTCGCCCTCTATCAAAAGTTTCCTTAAAAGTTGGCCTGTAATGGCGCTTTATGGTTTTGATAACAGACTGGTACATTGGATGCAACAAGCATGTGACATTTGGTGGTAAAAAATTGTTTTAAACTGGCTATTCCCTGTTTCCGACAATTCTTCGGTGGGATGAGCTGGTGAATTATCAACAATCAAGCACTTTCACGGTGTCTCACAGTTTCATGGTTTGGCACTCTCATTCGCTAGTTTCATCGGCAATGTACAATTTTTTTACTAAAAACTTTAAAAAAAACTTCCTAAGAACACAACTCTAAAATTTAGATTAAGCTTCACATACGGTGTTTGAAAATGATGCGGAATGCATCAAAACACGTGTCACTATATATTTCAAGAAATAGTAGTATTTATAAAGTAAAGCGTAAATTCAAAAAATTAAAATTTTCACTAAAATCCTTTCTTTGGAGACTGCTGATAACTTCTTACCACTTAAATCTAATTCCAGGACATCGAGCCTGTATTTCTTAAGTAATTTCGTTTGCCGTCCAAATATTTTTTCTGAAATTCTGAAAGCGATTTGGATAATCAGTGATTCGGATAGTCGGAGATCGACTAATTGGAGTTCTACTGTAATATTTTTGGTTTAAATATGATAAATAGGAACTGGAGAGAACGTCCAAGATGAATTTATACAAACCTAAGTGAGGACTTTCTAGGTATTCCTGTAGCTGGTCTAGGAAGTCCACTTGGCTTCGGTAATCTCTGCGCAGCGGGGGCTGAGTTTTGGGGAGGCACTGTTAATAAAAAACAAAATAAAAATAAAAAAATCACAAAACAAAATTTTATTTGAACACATTGTTGCCAGGCAGGTTTTTTATTAACCCTGACCATATCCTTTCCAGGAGTACAATAATTGATGTCTGACTTTCTCTGGGGAGTGGGTTTTTTTACATTAAATATGTATTTTTTTAAAATAAAATCGTTGTATGTATTATGAAGATAGAAATTATGTAAAAATATATTTTTTTTAAAAATCAAGCTCATCATCTCTAGGTTTTCTTCTATGACAAAGTTAAATCCAATTATCCACAGATGTATATATTACTATACAAATTACATTATACCAACTGACAGATGACTTAGACGTTCATTAACGTCGATACTCCTTTGAGGAAAATTCGCACCGACGTTCATTTATGTCCTTATTCCCGGAAAGGCTGATTATACTCAAGTCTGCCAGACGCAGGGCAAATGAACCAAAATCGAAAAATGTGTTTGTGAAAACACAAACCTGCAGCGGACGATGCAGCGCTGGGAGGCCTCAGGTTGGAGGACTGAGGAGCCGGAGCAGGGGGGGCCTGGATCTTGATGTAAGACTGGCTGTTGGTGACTCCGGCGACAGACGGCCGACTGCTGGCGGGCACAACCATCTAAACAAATCAAAGTAAATAATAAACGATGGACTTCTTAAAACAGGGGTTCCCAAAGTGTGCGCCGCGGCGCCCTGGTGCGCCGTAGAAAGTCAAAGGGGCGCCGTGAGTCGATCCTCTTATCATTACCCGAAACCACAAATATTCACGGGTACCTATAAAGCAACAATTTCTATATGAGAACTAGCATCTTTTTACCCAACTTCTATTATTGTAGGTACCTATTTCTTTCTATTATAATAAATAAACATATGTATATAGTCACATTATCTATTCCAAATAGCTTACTAAAGTAGGGCGCCGTGATAAAATACTAAACTTGGAAGTGCGCCGCAGGCTGAAAAAAATTGGGAACCTCTGTCTTAAAATATACATAGACTAAAAATATATACAACAATTTTGTAACAACATGTGGCTTTACTGCAGAATGTTTCGTATTCCCTGGGTCATATTATTTTTTGACATCTCAACATAGATGAAGAAGAATATGAAAGTCTGGGCATTTATAGGGCTTACGACTGCCATAGGCTGGTTTAAGTGATCACTTTACACACGTGTAACATTAACCAATTCTACCCATGATTAATAACCACACTACTCAAATTTTTGGAAGTTCTATACATATATGATCAAATTTCGAAACACTGCTTGAATCACTAGAATTTCACTACAGACATCTATGGTGAGAGGAAAGAAGCTGTTTTAATTGAGCAGAAACTAAACTTTTATTTGTATGTGAGAAAGAAAACAACCTTCTCATTTTATTATTAAAGCTTATAATTTGACCAGTTAATTTATTTGCAACATTTTGAGTGTGTCTAAATTTGTGAACAAGTTATTTGGACACACTCAAAATGTTGTACTTTTTTTTGACATCTCAACATGGATCGGGAAGAATTAACGGGTGACTCACATTGCCTATATTATGTTTGGCTCTCATGGGCTGCCCGTAGGAAAGGCCGCCCCCAGAGTTGGCATGTGCGGCCAAGTTGGCGCTCATCCTGTTGGCGTTCCCTTCCAACTCATGCGCCTGTGATCTGGGGGGAGCGGGACGGGTGAAGTCTCGCCGAGGCATGTTGCTTGTGCCGTCCTGTAACATAAAAAGAGATTGAATGAATTAATTATTAGTTTAACGAGCAATTAAGTTAAATGAAGAGATATTTCAGACAAAAGAAATGTATTTTCTATTTCTTTATTTTAAATTCTTTTGAATTTCACAATTTTATTTATTTATTTTTTAATTTATTTTATTTCACAATAAATATATCATAATTACAAGTGCAAAACAAAAACAAAACAAATTAATATAATATATTTTACAAAAAAAGATTTCGCAAAGGCATGGCCTGTGTTGGGTATGTATTTTATTTTAGCGTATAATTAGATGTTTGTGATGTACTTTTTACATTTACCTTCCCTATCCTTACTATCCTACCTGTAGTTAAGCCTACAAAAGTAGAGGTTTTGCGGGTTATTTCTTTAAAAAAAAGAGTCGTTAACACATTGTTGTCGGACGATTTTTTCATCAACCCCGATCCCAATTAATATGTATATATATACCAATTATTACCACAAGTAATCGCAAACTCAATTTCGATCTGTACAATATTTATTGGGGTCTCTCTCACGCTCTCTACCAAAAGTGAGCAAATAGAACGCTTATAAGCGTCCCCCCCGCTCTATCAACAGTATATAAAAGACACTTTTAAGCGTTCCTGCAATCAATGTGTTTGATATTTATAGCTAGCCTCACATGCTGAAGACAATATACTCGAGTGCTATTATTTATAGCCAAATGAAGTCACATCCTTGGAGGACCTCTACTGGACTCCGAGAAGGTAAAGCTCCTACTCGGCTGTCCAAACTTAAAACACAATAAGGGACATTTTTTTTGTAGCAGGTTTTTTTTTTAATTTTTGGACTAAGTTTCTACTTAGTCCAAAAATGCAAAAAAAACCTACTACAAAAAAAAGTCCCTTACTGTGTTTTGAGTTTGGACAGCTGTACTACCAAGACAGGTCATGAGTTACATGACTCACGTAGGTCTTGGCAGTGAGCTGTAATACAGAGGGAGGTCACAATAGACCTAATATGGTCGGAGTGACATAAGGGATGCAAGATCCCTTGACCTCAAAAAAAAAACATTTATAGCATTTGGTTTGTGGTTACTCATTTTTGAAGAATGTTAGTATATAACCACTAGTCACTACCATAGCACTATTCACACACATAACTACAGAAAATATTAATCACATATGTTTTTGGTCAACCCAAGGACCAATGTGCACAAAGGATTGCAGAACAACATAACGACACTAAAGACTGAGGCCATCAGTGCATCTTTAGACCATTACACTACAGAGGTAGATTCAGTGAGTCTCTAAATTAGCAGTCTCTGTGTGAATATGCACAAACCTTGGACACCAGGGTGTAGCTAGCTTGTCGCACCAGCGGCGCGGGACAAAGAGCCGGATTGGAGGCGTGGAGGGTGAGGCGGGACGAGGGGCGCAGGGCCCCGAGCCCCCCGAGCCCTCCGATCCCTCCCATGGCCGACCAGCGGGGAGCGGCTGAGGAACAAACAGATGCACATTTATACGCCTTTTTTAAAATTTTTTTTAATTTTATAGTTACATTTTTTTATACAATTTCTATACATTTATACATATGAAAAAATAAAACTGCGCTCTTGTGCTTGGAGAGGGACTTACACTCGAGGTTTACTGTTTCATTTGATGAATGATAATGGTCTTTCTCTTTTTATTTATGTATTTCTTTTTAAGATTCACATGTAATGGGCGATAATTTTTTTCTTAACTATTTTGATATTCTTAATTAACAATTATCTTCTAATTTTTTTTATTTCTTTAGGGAGTTTATTAAAGTATTTAATTCCTAAATATTTGAAGTTTTGATGAAATTGTTTAGTATTACATTTTGGAGCTGCAAAATTATTTTGGAATCTCGAAGATAAATTTTAGTATTTATTTAATTGTATTACGCAATAAAATAATAAAATAAGATGACGGTGGCTTGTCAACTCACGAGGTATTCTGTTGAGCTCCTTGTGTGAGCTGTACTGCCGCAGTTTGGAGGCGGGCAATCCGCTTTTCCTCCGGAGTTCGTTGTTGGAGCTGGTGAGCTGCTGCTGCTCTTGTCCCAGTCCTCCCAAGCCTCGGGCGGATCCCAGGGGGCTACTCCTTGCGTGGACCGTCTTTGCTGGGCTGCCTCCCGCTGATCGGGATACGTACAGGCCTGACGAAGAAAGAAAGTCATTAAATCCCTCTAATTCATCCAGCACAATTATTTTAATAATTTTGTGTAAATGAAGAGAAATGGATGAAATCAAAAAAGAGGTTAGTAGAAAGTTGTCATGCTCTGTTTACTCTCTACCAATAACCTAGTTATGGGTGGGGGGGTTTACCAGTCTCATTAATTCCTGTCCTTTCCTTCTCCTTCCTACAAAATCTATTTTTTATACCATACCCTTTACCCTTTTACTCCCTTCCTCACACACACACACACTCCCACTCTTTTATTTTATTTTTTATCTAGTGATGTTTTTGATCATTATTATAACATAAATGTGGAATTGTGTAATCGGATTTTTTTATGAATGTAACTATTTCTTATTATAAACTTTTACTAAATGTAAAGCTGTACAATTTCCAAAAAAAAAGAAAAGAGACAGGTATGTCTTGAATACAATAGACAAAATTTCAGTGAGAAAGTAAAAATGACTAACCGCAAAGTAAATGCTATAAATATTAAAAATATTAATACGTTTGCGAGAAACGCTTAAAAAGCGTCTTTTAAGTACGGTTGGTAGAGCGGGAGATGCTTATAAGCATTCTATTTGATTACTTTTGGTAGAGCGCGAGATGCCAAAAAACGTAAGGATCGGAAGTAGGTTTGCATTTTCTTGGGATTAGTATACTGAGGGTCGGGCGGCAGACTGTCTGAGTATAATTAGGGTCGGGGTTGATGAAAAAACCGCCCGACAACGATGTGTTAATAGCAAACTCTTTGATGCACATATAAGGTTTATTCATTTTAACTACATAAGGTCATTTTGCATGAACATGAATGATTTATTGACTTTTCTATCAGAACAGTGTTATATGCCCACATGAGAGAATTTTTTTAATACAAAAAATTGTGGTGAATAACATTACCCTATTTTCCGTAGGCAGTTGGAAAATGTAACCAATGGAATTTTTGTACTAATTTTATTTGAAAAAACTTTTATTAAAGCGTAAAATAGTGTAGCTTAGTAATATTAACCAAGAGCAGTATTTAGAGTCGATCATGCGAATAGACAATAAGGCAGTTGTATGTTTATTACATCTCAAACATAAAAAAACATAATCTCAGATCATTTAGTTGGAGCTAGAAACTGATGCCAACTCTAGCGCAAGCCTAAACTTGTATTGTATCGCCTCTAAAGTCACAATTATAAGATATTTAAATTTAATTTTAAAAAGAGGTTTGACGTTAAGAATTGAAATTGATAACAACTGTATTTGTCAGTATTTTTGGTAAAAAAAGATATATATTCTTATGCATAAATACAATTCTCATAAATATATTAACCTTGCGGTGCTAAAAATTTCCGTGAGCTACGATGATATGTATTTTGTACACCATATGAAAATATAATTTAAAAACCAGAAAAATGTAAATATTCCTAAATGTTTCTTTTATTGACCATAGTTGAAGTTCAAATGCATCAATTTTGTAATGTTAGCTCTGATAAGTATCTGAAACTGAAAAAAACAAAAAATAGCAAGTAGCCGATTCTATATTCCGAGCTCATATCTATTATAATTTTTATCGACATTTTCATTATTAGAGTTGAATTGTAGTAAATATATTAACGTTACATTGTCATAGTATTCATTTCTTTAATGAGAATTTCATTGTCCATTTGCAATATCGGATTTCACGCTAAAAGGCTCAAAAATCTCTCATTGGCAATTGCAATGTTTTGTTAACACACTATCTGCGGGAAGGGTAATTATACTGTTTTACTCGACTGGTGGTGTTCGGCGGGAAGGGTAATTTTACCTTACCATTGTAAAGTAAATTCGTAAATTGCGTGTAAGTTATTTTTACGCATGACTTTTGCAGCATCTTTTGATCTCATTTCATATCATATAAATTTATACAGTATGGTTAAATGTTATCACTTCTTTTCAGAGATGTTTATCTCTATTATGAGCGCGAATCCGCCCGCAGATAGTGTGTTAAGAAAGGCCTAGTATAGTTAGTGTTCATACCGTTATCCGATCCATAGCTTCCGGGGGGCTTGGCCTTATTCATGGCGTTCAGCCCTGACTTCTGCGCAAACGGCATCCTCATGGAACCGGGCGGGTTGGCCTTGATCTCCGGCGCCGAGGACTCCCGCTTCACGGGCAGCAGCCTCCTCGGGGAGCCGGCCATCTTGTTGAGGCTGCCCAGGCTGGAGCTGTTGGCGCCGAACTTGTTGGGCTCCGTCGGGGAGTCGCTGATGTTGCTGGAGGCGGAGGAGGAGGTCACCATCTCCTTGGGCTGGTTGAGGATCGGCGAGAGGGTGTTCTGGTGGAATAGCATCGCGGCCGAACCCACGTCTTGCTGCAACGGTTTCGAGATGGGAGTCGAGATCACTTGGTAGAGCTCTGCGGATAAAAGAAGAAAATATATTTATAGGTGATTAAAATAATCTCATCTATGTTCAAAAGGAATAAGCTCAACACACTACGGACGGGAAAGGTATTTCTACCCGTTTGGTCAACTGATGTTTAATTTAATTTTTTTATTTTATTTCTTAAGTTAGCTTATATTACAACTAATATAAACTATTATTTACACTTAATTTACATCATCTATGTATATATTTACATCTCCTTACAGTAAACAAAACATGGACGGGAAGGGTATTTTTACCTACTGCGCAGGCCTCATTTCAAAGTCAGAAAAGAAGGAATTACATAATTAATGTTTTTTATGAATATTATGTACCAATCTCTTGGTTAAGGTCTTAACTATATGTACTTAATTATCAAATGTCGTCGCTAGCGGTCCGCAGGCATAAAAAAACACCCCTCCAAAATGAGTTCATATTTATGAACTCATTTTGGAGGGGTGTTACTTAACAAATGTGTTCATAAATACTTGACTGATGGTGTATCAATCGATGTTGAAAACCTTACCGGTATGCGGAAGGATCTAAGTCCATTGCATATATACGTACACAGGTTTCAAGAATTAATTCAATATGGATGTTCAATAAAGGGCAGAATGGTGAACAAACTAAGTGAATAAAGTAATCGCTTCAGCCGGCCAAATGCCAGGTCGTAAACCCCGGGATGCTCAGACTTCAATCTTCTTACATAAAAAAGGGAAAAATGATACATGTTTCATGTCAATTTGAGAATACTTAAAAAAAAAACAATACATTTCTTCCACCTTTTTTCACATACAGTCTTCACTGATGTTTGAATTTTTATTTACTTGGGATTTAGCAGGGTTCATTGATGATAAATATCCAGTCATTTATTTTGTGGTAACACCCTTGGGTTGTCACGCTGACGTAAGCAGTACGGAGGCGTTTCGATACGAACTAAACCGTAGTTTTCCGAGCGGACCCGACTGAAGCGAGAGAGCTGAAAAGCCGCGAGAGTTGCTTGGGTCGTTGACGAAAACAGACGTTTTATTTAGATCTTAACTTTACTTCTTTAACTCCATATATTGTAAATTATTTGTCATTATTAAATTCCAGTATTTAGCATAAATTCAATTAATTAATAAATTCAATTCAATTAATAAATTCAATAAATGTATTTATTTCAATAAAGGAACCAACTGTACATCATTTTGTTTTCATTCTGTGCACTACTCCTTTACATTGACAAACACGATC
Organism: Brachycentrus maculatus; assembly: GCF_059751285.1. NCBI lineage: Eukaryota > Metazoa > Arthropoda > Insecta > Trichoptera > Brachycentridae > Brachycentrus > Brachycentrus maculatus. The sequence continues at coordinate 199,161 of NW_028281822.1, forward strand.
ACCAACACGTGATCACAGAACGCGGCCACACGAAGCCCCAAAAATAGCTGATCCCGAAACCCATAGCTATAAAAGTGGACCAAACAGCTATAATTTACTGAATATTTTTTTATTATTGTCATAAAAATATTTACTTTGCTCTTGCTCGTAGGCGAGGTGTTCCAGATCATCCATGTTGTGACGAGCTAGTCGGTGTGGACTGGAACTGCCGCTGCTGTTCTGTTCCAGGCTGTCACTTGAGCCTCCCGCCATCGTTAGACTATCCTACTCAACAAAAAACAATCATGTCAAATTTAAAATGGTATTACATATTTCTTTAATTAAATTTTTACTTGGTAAATACTATACGGTGTTTGAAAATGATGCAGAAGGCATGTCAAAATAAATTTTAAGAAATAGTGGTATTTACCAAGTAAAACATACATTAAAAACGGATAGATATTACCACAAAGTGACTGCGAAATCAATAATTGAAACAGTATTATATTTATTTATTCACTTCCATTCACTAACCTAATATAGTAAAATCATGTCAATTTGTATAATGATAAAATGAATTTTTCCATAATTTAATGAACGAAATTCCAGCCCCACAAATAATTTTTGATGTTTTAGAAAATATTTATCTCAAAATAAAAATAAAATTATAAAAAAAACATGGAAAAATATCAGTAAGGGAAAGTTATTTTTCAATTTATTTAAAATACCAGTTTTGTTTACATTTGTTAATAAAAAAAAACAATTTTAATATGAAATGCGAGTGAAAAAAAGCCACTCAATTAAGAATTTAATAAAAAAGCAGTGAGTCTGTTAATTATATATTAGTTAACAGAAATTAAATGTAATATCTGATAAATTATTCACGGTAATGATGATTAAGTACCTTTCTTCTCTGCGGAGTCCAGGTGAGTCTCTCAGTCGGAGACACCTCTCGGCTCTCCTCAGTCCCGGATATGTTTACCAGTTTTTCAGTAGAAACATAACACTGCTTATTGCTATCGATCACATTAGTATCAAGATCTTTGAGATCCTCCGTATCCGTATTAATCAGAGTTGCTGTGACATTTCGTATGGACGGCGGAGTCAACTTCCTGAAGGTCCCGTTGCGTTTCGGAGTTTCTCTGTCTCTCGAATCTGCGTCGTATGTACCGTTAAGCTTCTTGGTGAAGGTGTTGTTATTTTCCACTCTATTGTAGTGCTTCGGCGATAAGACTTGATTGGGAAGAATGATGGTTTGTTCCATTTCCATCTGGGGTCTAGTGACGGTCCTAGTTCTCTGTGGTATTATATTTCCCTGTGGCAATTTATTGTATGTGATGTTTAAACTTTCTCTTCCAGTTTCTTTGAGGAAAGAATCGCTCATTCCGTCTGTCATGAGGAACGAGTCCTCTTTGTTTATCGAAGAATTCATGTTTTCTTTTTCGCTGTCTTTTTTGCTGCGCTTTTCCATGGACCTCAAAAGATCTCCGGATAGCCCTCTTAAGTCTTCGGTGTTACAATTCGCATTGAGCATCAGGAATTTGTCGAAATTGTCGTCCGGTTCGGGCTTGAGGAATGATTTACGTAATTGGAATTTAGGTTTTCCGTTGGGCAAGTTCTCTTCGGTGGGTTCGAGGAAGGTGTTGAACGTTCCGGAATTGATCAGACTGCTCTCCATGCTGTCCTTCTTGGACTGCTGAGTCCCGGGAGAGCAGAAAGTGGTGGAGTTCACGAGGCTGGATTCCATGGAGCTGGCCAGGCTGGGCGGGAGGGACCCGATGAGACTGTCCTCCTGGCAGTGAGACAGCATGCTCGTGTTCATTTCCTTTTCGTCCAAGATGCTGGTGGTCATGTCGAAATGCAGCGAGTTTTGCGCAGTGTTGTCTTCGAAGTTTGCATCCTCTTCATCTGCTGAAGGAAAAATTAAATGCAAAATACATGTTAATAATTTGCGAGACAAGTAAATGTAAAATCAGTATATTTGATAACATACCACAGGCATATAATCCAAAGCCGGCTTAGAAATAGAGAAAAATAAAAATAATTCATTCAAATTATAATCATTTAAACATGAGCAAGTGTATGAGTATGGGGTATGCAACACTGAGAACCCTAGCCATTAAGAATAATATTGTAATAGTTGATTAATTTGAAACATTAATATTAGGTTTGATAGTGCAATTCATTTTTGTTTTTTAGATAAAATATTCATGTACACAAATATTACAATTTCATACTATTTTTGAAGGCCGAAGCAGCCTGCTATTAGAAATAGGAATTAAGTTGTATTAGAGTGTGCATTGAACCCAGAAAGAGACAGCAACACTAACCTGATTTGGAACTAATCATACAAAACTATAAAAACAATGTCAAAAGATGTATGTACAAATGATATTTGTAATCTGTTTAAAAGGATGTACTATATCAGTCGTCTCGTGAAAGTCTTCAGTATAATGTATTATAATTAATGATAGTTACCATTAAACGTAACATCTTTTCTGGAGCACATGGATCCTTGACGAGAGAATGTTCCGGAATTGAAGGTTCCAGAGCCATCCATAGCAATAGAACTGACCAAACTCGGAGGAGACATGTTGGCTAGAGAATCGTTCCTGTGATTTGAACCTGTTGATAAAAAAAAATACATGAAATTATAAAACAATGTCTTAATTAAAATACTTACAATAAATTGTACGGATGACATATTTTTTATAGATTTATGCTTTTGCCAAATGTTTTCAAAGATATTTAATAAATAAAATATTTTAAATTTAAGTGGTATTTACTAAGTTAAGCTTAAATTAAAAATGGATAGATTTTACCACAAAGTGACTGCCGAATCAATTAATGAAAATAAAATATGGTTTATATATATTTTATCAAGTAGAAAACACAATGATAGTTTTAAATATTGATGAATGAAATTATTTAAAGAAGTGTTTTCTGATGTTTAAAATGGTAGACGATTCTTCTCTCATAATATCAGACATTTATTTAGAATCTATAATTGGTCAATTTCCTTTACCACTGATCTTATTGAACGTGTTGTGAAGGTTGTGAGCTGGTTCCGAGAGGTTGATTTGTATGGGTTTGGAGACGCCATAACTACTGAGGTCATCATCGCAAGTATACGGCGGCGATGAGAACTCCGCATCATCTGACATCTGCAAAGGAAAACATTACGTTCAGAGAATGAAAAAAAAAGCGATCTCTCGGAATGTGCGACAAAACGATGTATGATAGATGTTCGAATAGTGAAATAAGGAAGGAATGCAAAGCTGAGACAAGCATTATCGGTAAAATTAAGAAACGTGTGTTGAGATGGTTTGGACATGTAGAACGAATGAGTGAGGAAAGAACGGTAAAATAAATTTATGAGGCGAATGTAATTGGAAAAAGGAGCAGAGGAAGACCGAGAAAAACTTGGCACGATCAAGTATGCGAAATACTTGAAAGTGGTCAGGTTAGGAGTCGTAACAATCGGCGGGTATGTATGAGGAGATGCATGAACGTGGAAGAGACGAAGAATGTTTACAAGGACACAGTGGTTTAGCGTTCTAATCTCTCTGCCAACACCGGGACGCGCGTTTTATTTTAACACCGGAAGGGAAAGGTTAAAAAAAATCGATTTGTAGTAAAAACAAGATTTATTTTTGAAATGAACATAGTAATGGCCTTATTATCTATATTTTACAAATTTTTATTAGTAGTAGCTCGAAAATCATCAACGATTCGTTTACGAGAGACGGCTTTTGAATTTCTTCTAGTGGGTTGAATATTCTGAAATATCGGTAATAATTTCAGTATTGCTAATAGTTGCTTACGCGTGCACGAAGCAAGTTTAACTGATAACTAACTGTTGAATGCGAATTGAAGTTCGGTGACCAAGCCAGCCCCTAAAACAACCTTTTTCTATCCCTTACAGGTAAACAGTTACTCATTCCAATGGGCAAAAAAACATTTGTCGTCTGCTCCACATACTGTTGTAATAGATACCAGCGAAAAATAAAGTGAGCTTGTATTTTAACTTAATAATACTCCAAAAGACGCGCCGAATGGATCGGCCACGTCCACAATAGAGGGGACGATGGAGGGAATAAACGCCAGAGGACGCCCACGCCGCGAATACCTAAGCGACTTATACGAAGACATGGACTGCTCGACGTATGAGGAGCTGAAGAGAACTTCCGAAAATGGGCGAGAATGGCGAAAGAGATGTCATCTGTTGCTACAGACCAATCCGCAGGATTGAGACCAGAGAGAGAGAATACTAATGATAAAAAAATGTCAAATGACATTCAACACGGGACCGACGAGAAAAAAATTGATGTCAAATGTGATTCGAAATTGGACCGGTAAGGGTTAAATTTATACATATTTCCGTTATCGCGATTATTCAACATAACGATTATGTATTATATTTCAACAGTATTTTATACATTCAACAGAATATGAGCCCACATAATAAGCTTGTATTAATTACTCTGGTCTAGTTAGCACCATTTTGTGTCAATATATTCAATTACAATATTATATTATAAAGTTATTAAGTTCGTTCACACACTAATCTTACGCAAGTGACACAATTAATATACTAATGTAACACACATAACACCATTCATTTCTCTTCAGCATAGAACAATTTTTTTATAAAGAGTTGTAATTTATTCAAACAAGTAAATTAAGGAAAAAATATATAAATGATCTATTTTAGGCTACAATGCATGAAATCTCAAGTTGGATTCGTAATGTGGTAAGTGCAAAAATTACCAAACTTACGTTGATAATTTTAAAATATGGCAAGATTTTTTTAAAAAGAAATATTTGTGTTCGTATTATATAAAAAAATATTTAAATATCATACTTTTTTTGTAGGCCTGAGCGGTTTGTTATTAAAAAATATGTATTAATTGTGAGGCTCAAGTACACACAGCGATCCATGGAAAGATCCATGCTTGGTTAAAGTCTGATGGATGAAATTTAAAATTAAGATATCAGGAAAAGAACTAAAATGGAGGATATCATGTATCGCGTGGCAAAACTCAAATGGGCAGGACATATTGCTAGACAGGATCCCACAATATGGACCCCACAATTCTTACGATGGAGACGTTGGGAGAACAAAAGAGGTGTCGGAAGACCCCAAAAAAGATGGTCCGATGACATAGTCACTGTGGGGGGTGGAAACTAGCTGCAAGCAGCAAGTGACCAGAGGAAATGGAAAGAAGGGGAAGAGGCCTATCCAGCAGTGGAGGACAGGGAGCTCATGAAGAAGAAAGAAGAAGAAGATCAAGTGTGCGTAGAGTGGATCTGAACCCAGAAAGTCTGACTTAAGATTTCGCGACACCAACCAGACCAACCTGTAGATTTGCCATTATATAGTTTTAATGTTATGAGTAAATATTACTACTTTAATCAAATGCAATATATGAAGAATTGAGTACACATCGCTCACTCCTTTCAACAATGTCATTTATAAAAAATGGACAATTTTTAGTTATTTATGTTTTCGGAATGTCCAGAAAATGTACTATATCCCAGCAAAAGCGGCATATTTTTAACCTAATATTTACCCGCTACAGGGCAGAAAGTTTTTTTTTTTTTAAATATTTACAACATTTTGAGTGTGTCCAAATACTTGTTCACAAAATCCGGATTATCTCCAATTACAGGAGTTATTTTCATATTATTTTTGACATCTCATCAAAAATAATATGAAAGTAAATATTTTTGAAATGGAGAAAAAACATTCAGGTTTTACCTAAAAAGATCTTTTACACAGTAAAAAGTTCAATAAGTGGCTTGATATTTATTTTTAATACATTTTATTATATTTTTAACCTTTAAAGACTATCTCCTGAAAAATCAAGTTTTTGATATATGACATTGTTGAAAGGAGTGAGCGATATATGAAACAAGATCTCTGTCTTAAATTGTGGTACATCCATTTTTTTTTATTTGTGTTACAAAGTACCTAATTAAGTGCTGGAAATAATTGATCATTCACCAAATATGTATGTAGCTTCTTACTTAACACACTTCGGACGGGAAAGGTATTTCTACCCGTTCGGTCGATTGATGCTTAAGGAAGGGAAGGGTATTTTTACCTTTTGCGTCGGCCTCATTTCAAAGGCAGTAAAGAAGGAATAATCCAATGTTTTTATATGAATATTATAAACCAATCCCTTTGTTAAGGTCCCAACGAATAGTATATACATAATTATCAAATCCCGTTGCCAGAAGACTGAAGAAAAATACCTATCTGAAATGTGTTAAGATGAGTATTTTGAGATGAGATTTTTCATTTTAATAACTGCGACTGTTACCAATAAGCGCTTTCTTTATAATATAAATAAAATTGAAATACCATTTTGAATTCAAATGAATATTAAGTGATTTTTTACGGTTGATAATATCCACCAAAATTACTTAATTATAATTTTAGACAATCTAAATGATGACTCATTTGATTATCGCTTAAATTACGAAAATCGAAAATAGAAAATCGGCTTGAATTGTAAACTTCAAAAAACATTCGAGGTCATCAACATATTTGCTAAATAAACCAACTGGATAAATATTTCAGGCATTTCACATTTCAGAAATCAGCATTTACGCCAAAATTAAAGTGTTTGAAAAATAACTAACTATACAATTATGTTGAGACTGATTTATAATAAGTTATAATTCCCATGCACACATAGTATAGCGGTGAGCACATTTGGTATGCATACATGATTTTTAGGAATAGATTCCTAGGTAGTAAAGGATTTTTTTTGACATCTCAACAAAAATGAAGAAGACTTATTACAACTATGGAAGAAAATATGGAAGTCTGGGCATTTACAGGGCTTACAACCATCATGGGCAGGTTTGAGTGATCACTTTACACATGTGTCACATTCACCAATCCTACCCATGATTGACAACAACACCGGTAAAATTCTTGAAACTTATAGATATATTGATCAAACTCAAAACACAGTGCTTGACTTCACTAGAGACATGTATGATAGTATAAGCTTTTTATTAGGAAGAAACTCTTTCATCTGTATGTGAGGTCGGAAACCTGGACTACATTCACATAGTTGAGAAATGAAAGAAAATGTGATTTTCATTTTTATTTAATCTTATAATTTGAAGAGTTAATTTATTTACAACATTCTGTGTTTGTACACGGTATTATACTTTGGTCCAGTATTATACCAGGGATGGTATTTTGAGTATGTACACGGTCCACGAATTCCACGGTAATTATAAACCATTTATATAAGACCAGAAATACTTATTAAATGATCAACAAGTCTTTCATGTAGTTGAGATGACGATGCGATATTAAAAATATCGACTCATTTTGATAAACCGACCTTGCATGAATTGCAAAATAAATAACAATTTTACACATAACTATGACATAATTGTATATGTTTTATAATCTAATAATGACTTCATTCACAGACGTCTATAAATTTTGATTATAATGGATATAAAACATTGATTAGAATTACAAATTTTTGAATAAAAATATTTTAGAGTGAAAATAAGCTGATTCTTAGTGTGAAGATTATCAACATGCGTGAAGTCGTAATAAATTATATTGCACACCAGAAATAATATACAGGATAGATTATTAGTATTAAAAAATATACGTATAAGACTTTCACGGCAAAAATAATTAAGTGATTCCCAATTATGATAAGCAATCTATATATTGACAAAAATAATATTTTAGATTCCAGTTGTGAGTGATAATGACATGATTATGGCTCTTTTTTTTCACATTACATTAAACGGTTTGAGGCATTTTGAGCTTATTTTGCAAAATTTTATAAAAAGGATTTGATTTGATCTGTCGATAGTATACTTCTTCTACAAACCCTCATCCACAACCGATGGTACATAGGGAACTGCACCATACAAAAAATGTTAACTTGAGTGTTAACACAAGAAGGAAATCCCTTACGGTGCTTAAAACTACCACATGCAACGGTGTATTTTATATATGTATTGTGTATATGTATTTTGTACATTATATGAAAATGTGATTTATAAAGGGGAAAAATGCGAAATATTCCTAAATGTCACTTTTATTGATCATAGTTGAAATATAACAATTTTGTAATATTAGCCCTGGTATATGAAAATGAGAAAAAAAATACTTCGTAAGTAGCCGCCATAGCTGACGAGAAGACAAAACCACCCCAAAAGATGACTTGCGCGCTGCTAACAATAGATTGGCGGAAACAGTATGAAGGCACGTGCGCGTGTACGCAAAGTACGACACGCATGCACACACTGGGAAACGTTTGTGCATTGGTGATTCTATCCCCGATTTTTAAACAATTATTTATTTCCGTTGCTGAAAATGAATAACATTATACAATACTTTTATGTGTTATGCATTATATTAAGGAGAATACAAAAAATCGGATCTTGCATATATTATATTTTATATTGATATTCTCATTTTTTAAATTGAATTGCAGTAAATACATATCACCGGGTGGGAAATGTTACATGAATAAATTAATGTAGTTGTGAATTTAAGCATCAACCAAAGTTAGGTAGTGCAAACGTCTTAAATATAGTCACTCTCCTTATCATTCATTATTTTATGTAATACCACTTTATAATACTCTCCTTATCATTCATTGTTCACTTTGTGAAACAATATCATAAGTGCTGAATATCAAATATATTTCTAGCGATGAAAAGTATTCTACTAATGCGAAGAGAGTTGAAAATAGAAAAGATTTAATTGAAATTTTACAAAATATTTTCCTCACTAAAAATACCAGACTGGTTGAGTATATTAGAAGGGTCTCCTATTCCATTTGGACCAGTGAATAATGTGGACGAAGTGTTTACGGACCAACAGGTCCAACATCTTGAATTAGTCGAGGAGCTGGATTATCCCACCGTGGGTAAAATAAAGATGGTTGGGCCGCCGGTCAAGTTTAGTAGTGGGGGTAATTATATCAGATCGCACCCTCCTTTACTGAGTGAACACACTACACAAATTCTCTTCCAATTTTTGGGATATACCGATAAAGAAATTGAATCTTTAAAATTTAAAGGAGCTATCATTCAAAGTATGAAGGATTAAGTTTATGCCAGCGATACACGCTATTTTAAGATAAATAAATGTTTTAATATATTATATCATATTTATTTCTGTATTTGTATGTAATGAAATAAATTCACATAGTGAAATAAAGTTTATCTTTATAAAAAAATATTTTATGATATTATTTCACAAAGTAAACAATGCTTTTAATATACAAAATATTAAATATAGTCACTTACATCCCCGGAATCCAATCTGTAAGTCCCATTATGTCTTGTGGGTCCTTCTCCAGTATAGCTGTCTCCCTCTCGGTGCCTTGTGATGGTGTTGGAGTTGAACGTCTGTCTCCTTTCTTCGGCGATGGGTTTGGAATGTTTGGTGATGGTCCGCGAGCCGGACAGAAAGTTGGCGTGGCTGTTTGGGTTTATGCCCTGCACTACAGACTGCAAGCTCGGCCGAGATAGTCTCTTTTTCGGGCGTGTGAATGTCCTGGAGTCGAATTTCTGCTTCTGTAAACCTGGAAGAAAAATATTTAATCATTATTGTGTCGGGTTATGGTCCCGTGGTCAGTGTCGCGGACTCTTAAGTCAGAGTTTCTAGGTTCGAACGCACTCTACCACAATTTGATACCTATTTCTAATAATGAGCTGCTTAGGCTCACAGAAATAGTATGAAATTGAAATGTTTGTATAAACAATAAAAACAAATATTTTTCTTTTTTTAAAAAATAAATTAAATAATTAATACCTTTGATAGAGCGCGAGAGACGCCAAAAAACATTGCATGCATTGCATATTTGAAGCACTAACTTTTTTTTCCTTTTTTTTTTCATTTTATAATTAAAATGTAACTTTGTTTTAAAATCACTATAAATATTCTATTATAACTTAATTATAATAAAATATTTATTGTGATTTTAAAACAAAGTTACATTTTAATTATGTAAGGTTTTATTTCACAAAAGAGACTAAAAGCATCATAATTTAATAATTTAACGAAAATTATTGGTTAAAAAACCAAAATTTATTGTATTGTATTACTCTCTCAAGTACACCCTGATGGAGTTATGGGTTGAATTGAAAATATTATGATTATTATAGTGCTGATAAAGGATGGAAAAGATAAACAGTCGGACATTACTCACACACTAACACACAGGTAAAACAGCATTGTTTGTAATCATCATATAAACATGTTACAGATATATTCAGATATGAAATGATTGCGTACAATTTTATAGCATTGTTCACATTTTTTAATATGTACAGGGTGGCACAAAATTAATCACCCCATCGAAAGGTGCTATAATTTTCGCAAATGGCATTATACGTCAATCATATTTGATTTGGAAGGAATGCAAAGCTGAGATAAGCATTATCGATAAAATTAAGAAAGGTGTGTTGAGATGGTTTGGACATGTAGAACGAATGAGTGAGGAAAGAACGGTAAAACAAATTTATGAGGCGAATGTAGTTGGAAAAAGGAGCAGAGGAAGACCGAGAAAAACATGGCACAATCAGGTATGCCAAATACTTGAAAGTGGTCAGGTTAGGAGTCGTAACAATCGGCGGGTATGTATGAGGAGATGCATGAATGTGGAAGAGGCGAAGAATGTTTGCAAGGACAGAGTGGTGTGGCGCTCTATTCTCTCTGCCTACCCCTGCGGAGAAGCGGCGTGATGGTTAGTTAGTTAGTTTTCATATTTGACACTTGTGAACTAGACAGCTGCAGTATACAGGCAGATTGATAAAACGGGCACAAGTGTGTATCAACACTGGCGCCAGCTGACGGATATCACCTTTTCATATATCAAAAATTGTCAATTTTCAGTTGTGCATGTTTTGGAATGCCCAGAAAATGTACTATATCCCAGCAAAAGCGGCTTATTTTTAACTTAATAATTACCCGCTACAGGGCAGAAAGTGTTGTTTTTGCATTTTGAAGTATTGTTTAATTATTTTATTAAATATACTTAATATTTTTGAAATGGAGAAAAAACATTAAGGTTTTACCTAAAGAGATCTGTTGCTCAGTAAAAAGTTCAAAAAGTGGCTTGGTATTTATTTTTAAAACATTGTATTATATTTTTAAACTTTAAAAACGATCTCCTGAAAAATCAAGTTTTTTGATATATGACGTTGTTGAAAGGAGTGAGCGATTTATCAACTGATAAATACTGAAAGAAATCCTTGTATATCAGTAAGTTCTGACTAATTTTGGTACTCTTCAGCGATATTTAATTATCAGCAAAAGAGTACTTTTGTATTACCATTTCTCTTTTTATTTCTGGTTTTTAATTAAAAACATGATGTAATATTTATTATTTACAATGTACAAAAGTCTGAGGACGCCTTTAGTGGGGTGAAAGTGCCCATAATCGGTTGAATGAGTGTAATAAACATTGTGAAAGTAAACCGAGTATTTATATTTGATTTATACAATGAATTGATAATACTATGCAAAAAATAAATATGTATTTTTTTTATATATGTAGGGCCTGCATGGAGTCTGAAGCAGGGGATACATGCGTAATATTTATGTTGACAATGTAAAGTTTTTTATTTAAAAGAAATATTTCAACAAAGAAACAAAACAACTTTTATGGCAAAAAAAAACAGAACTGGAAAAACCAGTTTGCAAAAGTGTACTGTACTAAAGTAAATAAATCATTATATAGGAGTCCATGACATTCAGACTAGTGGATGAGTATAAAAACAGGTTTGGTGATATAGCTGGAATTATAACCGCGAGTTAAATAGTAATAAAAAAGTATATACGATATACTGAAAAACAGTTATGTTAAAAGAACTAGATTTGGAAACTGTGATAGTCATATTTGCTATTGCAATTGGACTATGTCATGCAGAAACCATCCAACCCATAATTTGCAAAATTTTGCTTTTTGATGAAGGCTACTTCATCAGTAATATATTTTTTATTTGCTGAATAATATATGACAAAAATAATATTCCACGTAAAAAAGTACACGTTTTTTATATTGGCCTCTTTTACTGGTTCGGCTTACTAATAATTGTTATATTCTGATAAATATTTAAAAAAAATTGTTAAAATTTTTAATTTGAATGGTTTTATTTGTATGGTTTTATTTGTTTGTTTTATTTGTATGGTCAATAAGGATCTATCAGATTTGGTGGTGTCATATTTGGAAAATGTGACAAGACGAATAAGAAAAATAAATGAGCTGTGACGGATTTTGAACTAAATATGTTATAAATCCTTGTACATGGCAAGGAAAATTTTCAAAGGCAACCAAATAAAAAAATAAATAATAATGTATGGTAAAAAACATATTCACAAGACATTTGGCAGTCGCAAAATAATTTATTAAAATCTTTTTTTTCCCTGAGCTATAAATAACGATTAATCATGCCCACACATAAATCAATTTCAAATAAAATTATCTGCTGAATCCAAATCAAGAGAATATGATATCACTGACATGGTTGAGTGCACAGCATAAGAGATTTCATTTGTCAATCTCAAAATTGAATACATCATTAAACGCTCCAGTTAATCCACTGTACATTGCTTAGAATCCATCTCACAAGGACTAGAAGTATAAAATAAAAATATACATATCGCTCACTCCTTTCAACAATGTCATATATCAAAAAACTTGATTTTTTAGGAGATCGTTTTTAAAGTTTAAAAATTATTGAAATGTGATAAAAATAAATATCAAGCCACTTTTTACTATACGACAGATCTTTTTAAGTTAAACCGGAATGTTTTTTCTCTATTAGAAAAATATTTAGTACCTATATTTAAACAAATAATTAAACAATACATTTTCTTCAAAATGCAAAAACAACACTTTCTGCCCAGAAGCGGGTAAATATTAAGTTAAAAATATGCCTCTTTTGTTGGGATATAGTACATTTTCTGGGCATTCCGAAAACATGCACAACTGAAAATTGACGATTTTTTATTTATGACGTTCTTGAAGGGAGTGAGCGATATGTTCGGATGCATTCAACACCATTATCAAACACCGAAACATTAAAAACATTGTTTGAAACGGTGATAAATATACTGACGTGTTTCAGTCACAATAGACTTCAAGAAATAGCGGTAAAAGTTAAAATAAGAAATATATAAATTTATACCTAAATATTTGTAATATTCTTTTCAATGTCTATGCACATCAATATTATTTGAATTTGAGTATTATAGTAATCAGTAGCTGTATATTTTTTCATAAATGATCAATGAATTAATATGAAACAAAGAAGTTTGACATTGGTATAGTGACAGTAAGACTAATGGTGTTGAACCTAATATGGAAAACAGAATTATTAAGATATATTTCTGGTAAGCTGCTCTCAATATACTTATAAGAACAAAGAACCACTTTTGCAGATCGAAAACCACACTTAACTTTCTCAAGTGATGTAATTTATTAACAACACATTTGGACACACTCAAAATGTTGTAAATAAATTGGCTGGTCAAATTCTAAGCTAAAATAAATTAAAAATCATGTTTTCAAGCATTTCTCACGTGTGTAAATATAATCCAAGATTTGGACTTCACATACAAATGGAATGAGTCTCTGCTTAATAAAAGCTTTCCTCAACCCACCATAGATGGCTATTGTGAACTCGCGCATACTGTGTTACGAGTTTGATTGATAATCATGGGTTGAATTGGTGAATGTTACACGTGTGTAAAGTGATCACTTAACCAAGCCTATGATGGTCGTAAGACATGTAAATGCTCAAAATTCCATATTATTTGTCATCTATGTTAAGATTTTAAAAAATAATATCATTTATTGAATAAACAAAATATAATAACTAATTCTTATTATTTATTTCATAATTTAATTATATATTTAAAAAAAATTATATTTTCAAAATAAACAAAAAACACGCACATAATAAATTGGGCCTTGTCAAATTAGGAAAAACATTTGCAATAGGCAATGGTTATAATTTAATATCCCAACTATTGATTCTGCTTCGTGTAATCGACTTGTATTGTATATTGTTACCTTGAAGTGATTATTTGTCATTGTACAAGTTTTTATTATTTATTGGATTAGCTATAAACCTTTTAGTTTAAAACTGGTTTATTTTAGTTTTTTTTTGAGACAGTAGAATATTATTTAACTTTGCTTTTTTTATCTGCACTTATCCGCATGTATTACAATGTACATTCTAAAAAAAAAATTGAGCGCGAAAAGACGTCTAACCCCTGGCGCGCCTGATCGCATTCTGAATTTGATTGTTCGAGATCTCAACCTTAATGCTAAGAGAAATGTTAGTTTCCAGTCAAGAATTTGACCTATTTGCACCTTTAAAAATACAAAATTGTTCTCAACCCTATCCGCACCCAATGGTTCATAGGGCACTGCATCGTAGTGACGCAGTGTTATCTCGATTGTTAATAGCATGAAGGCAAGGTGATCAGCCGTGCGCACAAAATTTTAGCATATATTTTACTCAACTTTCTTGTCAGTAAAATTATAACTTCATTTGAGAATTCAATGTCAAACACATGAAAATTTCAACATGAGGGTGTATCAGTGTCAAGGTCTAGTTTACGCAACACATAACAAATTTACTTAAAATAGATCAAAAGACCGCTCGTGAAAAAAACTGTCTACAATTTCCTTATGAATGAGAAAGCAGTATTTAAAAACTAGTCGGCACATTCTCTCCCACTCTATCCGCCTACACCAGAGAGAGGTAAAAAGAGAAAGAGAATGCAAATCAGTGCCAAAGTTTGCGACACCCACTGTAAAAATTCAACGCTCAATTACACATGACGACAACTCGGTACACAGAGTGCATACTGCAGGAAATGTATATCAAATATTTAGTTTCTATACAAACATGCTCATTATCCATTATTTCAATTCATATAAAAAAATTGTATTGTTAAATATGAGTAGTCCACTTGCAAACCACGTTATGTTAACAAAAATCTGTTTTTTAGCCAATGGCTCCAATCGGTAGAAAATTAAAAGTATTGTCCATTACTACTACTACTATAACCCTTATCCGCACCCAATGGTGCATAGGGAACTGAATCGAATCGACGCAGTGTTATCTTGATCATTACTTGCATGAAGGCAAGGTGATCACTCTTGCGCTTCAGGAACCAGTCCAGGGTAATATTGAATAAATATTAGAGTGAAAAAATCACTTATATTTATTTGACCCCCCCTGGGAATCGAACCCGGGACCTCCGGCACGGTAGCTAAACACGCTGACCATTACACCATGGAGGCGGACAATATGACATAATCTCCCAAAACTCGTTAAGTTAGGAATACTACTACTATTACTACCATCACGCCGTGTAGGCAGAAAGGATGGAACGCCACACTCTTCTGTCCCGACATACACTCCTTGCCTCCTTCACATCCATACATCTAGTCATACATGCCCTCCGATTACGCAGACTTTTGACACTACCAAATTTTAGGTCCTGATTGATCTGATCGTGCCAAGTCTTTTTCGGTCGTCCTCGTTCTGTTTTCCCGCTCACATTCGGCACATATATTTTCTTAGTCATTCTCTCGTTATCCATTCGCTCCTCATGTCCATACCACCGTAAAGAACTCTTCCTAATCTTTTCAATTATTCCTTGTTAAGCCTTACATTCCTTTCTTATATCTTCGTTTTTAATTCTGTCATATAATAATTTTCCACACATTCGTCTGAGGAAGCGCATTTCAACAGAGTTCACTTTGCCTTCGTCTTTCTTTTGCCAGTTCCACGTACGAATAAAATGGAATAGAAAAATTAATACTCTTGCAAAATTCGCTATGCCGATCGACAGTTCTCTCTCAAAAATTTCGCAAAAAAGTATAAATCGGTAGAAGATTTAATATTCTACCTTTGCCACGATTCGGTAAAAAACAAAACGTGGTTTTTAAGTGGACTACTCATATGTCTGAGTGGTGTAATGGTTAGCGTGATTAGCTACCATACTGGAGGTCCCGGGTTCGATTCCCAGAAGGGGGGGAGGGGTTAAAATAAAAATTAGTGAATTTACAACGGTAGTACAGGCAAATCAGTCAAAGGGTTTACAGTAAAAAAAAAATCGACACAATTACAATTTTCAGTTATTTGAACGTTAAAGTAGATACTAACTTAAAACTAAATAACTAACTAACCATCACGCCGCTTCTCCGCAGGGATAGTCAGAGAGAATAGAATGCTACACCACTCTGTCTTTACAAACATTCTTCGCCTCTTCCACATTCATGCATCTAATCATACATACCCGACGATTATTACGACTCCTGACCCGGCCGCTTTCAAGTATTTGACATACCTGATTGTGCCAAGTTTTCCTCGGTCTTCCTTTGTGTTTATTTACTGTGTTTATTGTTGCTACCTAAACTTCCTTCCTTCTTTTCTTGAAGGGCACTGCATCATATTAACGAAGTGTTATCTTGATAATTAACACATTAAGGAAAGGTAATCAGCCCTCCGCTTCAGGTATCAGTCCAGGGTAGTATTAAAGAAGTATTCGAATGAAAAAATCACTTATATTCATTTGACCCCCCCCCTTAGGGGTTTAAACCGGGACCTCCAGTACGGTAGACGAGCGTGCCGACCATTACACTACGGAGGTGGAGTGTGTAATATATATAATTGTGTAATATATATAATTGTGTAATATATATAATTGTGTAATATATATAATTGTGTAATATATATAATTGTGTAATATATATAATTGGCTACGGCCATTAATAAATTAAATAAATTAATAAAAATAATAAAACACTGTTGACAGTTAAAATACAATAGCTAATGACAGTGGAACATGCTCCAAAATACTTCGCAATAATAACAAATAAAAAAATAATTGCATAATTGTTTCTTAAGTAAGCTTATATAACGACTAATATAAACTATTATTTACACTTAATTTACATCATATATATATATATATATATATATATATATATATATATATATATATATATATATATATATATATATATTTACATCTGGTTCTGGTTCCAACCCTTATGTATGGAAGCGAAGCATGGAGTTGGCAAAAGAAGGATGAAAGCAGACTGAATGCAGTCGAAATGCGATCCCTCAGACGAATGTGCGGCAAAACGATGTTTGATAGATGTTCGAATGATGAAATAAGGAAAGAATGTAAGGCTGAGATAAGCATTATCGATAAAATTAAGAAAGGTGTGTTGAGATGGTTTGGACATGTGGAGCGTATGAGCGAAGAAAGAACGGTTAAACAAATTTATGGAGCGAATGTAGTTGGAAAAAGAAGCAGAGGACGACCGAGGAAAACTTGGCACAATCAGGTATGTCAAATACTTGAAAGCGGCCGGGTCAGGAGTCGTAATAATCGTCGGGTATGTATGAGGAGATGCATGAATGTAGAAGAGGCAAAGAATGTTTGCAAAGACAGAGTGGTGTGGCGTTCGATTCTCTCTGCCTACCCCTGCGGGGAAGCGGCGTAATGGTTAGTTAGTTTTTTTTTTATATTTACATCTCTTTACAGTAAACAAAACATTTATTTTAAAATTCTTTCAGATTCTTTTAATTTTTCATACATTTAGGCATCTCATCATACATTTCCAAACCCTTATATATTAAACAATTTTGCGACTCGGTTTTTTTCAACAATGGTAGTCTTATTTTATCTTTATTTCTACTAATATGTTCATGACAATTTTTGTTTAAATTTATCGTTAAAAAAAATATGTATAATAAATAATAAAACCCTTATCCGCACCCCGATGGTTCATAGGGCACTGCTTCATATAAATGCAGTGTTATCTTGATTGTTTACACATAAAGGAAAGGTGATCAGCCCTCCGCTTCAGGTACCAGTCCAGGGTAATATTGAATAAATATTAGTGAAAAAATCACTCATATTTATTTGACCCCCCCTGGGAATCGAACCCGGGACCTCCACAACGGTAGCCGAGCGTGCTGACCATTACACTACGGAGGCGGACATGTTAAAAGATCAGCATATTAAATTTAAGTCTCTTTTTTTTTTATAGACAACCAGTTTAGTTCTTGTCTCATTTTTTCTATATAATTATATCTTTTTTTCTTAAGAACTATTCTCATCGCTTTATTTTGTATAATTTCTAATTTTTTTAATTTTCCTTCATTTGCTAAAAATAATATTGTCGAGCAGTAATCTATATGTGGAATAATGAATGTTTTATAAATGAGTTCTAATTGGTAATTGACACGATCATTAATTAGCTGTAACATTTTAACTTACCATATTCGATGTTCTCCAATACAGATATATTTTGCTCCAAATTCTGCTTGTAATCAATCGTATCCTGATCTAACCAATTGCACTCCTTTCTCCATTTATTAATATCGATATCGTCTCTAGCAGAACTGGAACAATGTAACCTGTAACAATTGAGACTAGTTAGTCAGGTTTAGGAAATAAGGTGACGACCGAAACCTCGTTGACGGTTGACATTACATCAATGTTAAACAGGAACTATGAAAAATGTTTAAAAAGCGTTCATACCAAGTCTGTTCATTCTCTAAATCAAGAGTATCGACGTCAATGATGTCCAGCTCCTTGATATTATATTCCAAAGAATTAATCATGGTTCTATTTCTGTTTTTGACATTTGGCACATAAAAAAACTGTTATTTTTTTCATAAGTACATATTGAAACTTTCAAACACTATTTCCAGATATGGTTTAGCGAGCATAGAATATGCTAATGATAATTTAATAACACACAAGCTAATGGCATATTTCAAAAACTTATTTGAGAAAGGATAATATTATTAAAATCAGTCGAAGAATCACAGTTATCAACGGCTCTCCTCATCACATCACCCCACTTCCTTATTTCTTTTATGATTGTCATAGATAAATCGTTGTAAATATATAATTATGAAATTGTAATGTGTTGACCACACTGCGGATTCATTGAAAATTATTCAGTACCTAGCGATCTCTGAAGAGATTTTTAACCCTTTGGTTACTAAAATATGACAAATCACCTTTCCGTGCTCTAGCGAAAAAAAATATTTTCCTCTCGATGATAACAATATTACGTATTTGGTATTTAACAAATTTTGAAAAAGGTTTATGATTAATATATGTAAAACGTGAGAGCTCAAGAATTACCCTTTAAAGAATTGATGAGTTTAAATTAATGAATAATGAATTTAAAAGAAAACACATATCATATTAAAGGAATATAGACATGAGTCGAAAATTGTAATGGTTAACTCATGAATGGAATAATTTTTGCCTTCATTTTATTTTTATTGTCCAAAACTATATAAAAAAATATCGTTTGTGATTTTTGATTCAATATCAACAATCAACAATTATTTTTTATAACTAAAAATGGAAAAAGTATAACATGCATTACGTTTTTATATTTTATAAAAATAAACATGTCGTTTTTATCTTCGTACTTATCTAATAAAGAAAAGGAAAATAAACTCATCATATTGTTTATGGTTCAATGTGACGTTTCGTTTATGCGTCCGATCATATCTCTTTCTATGGTCAATCGGAAATTTCGGCTCGGTGTTTTTGCGGGCTTCAGATTCGTTTCAGTTTGTTTTCTTCGATATATTATTTGATGAGGGTCGAGTAATTAGGCTAAAAAGTCGCGATGCCTCCGACAATTCAAACTGGGACCAATGCTGCTGACAAACGACCAGCGCGAGAAGGAGAACGCAAGTAATATATTTTCTTGTGTAAAATTTGTCATAAAAAAAACATTTCGAATTCAATAATGCTTATTTTACTCGCATTGTTTTAGGTCAGAGTTAGTATGTCGTGTAAAATACTGTAATACTCTTCCCGATATTCCATTTGACTTGAAGTTCATTACTTATCCCTTTGAGTCTACGCGGTTCATCCAGTATAACCCCACATCTCTGGAGAGAAATTATAAATATGAAGTGTTGACGGAACATGATCTTGGAGTAAATATCGACCTGATCAATCGGGATATTTACCAGACCGATGGATACGTACACCTCGATCCTGCCGACGAAAAGTTGCTGGAGGAAGATGTTCACACTCCACAGGATTCCAAGAGATCTAGACATCATGCCAAGAGTGTTTCTTGGTTGCGGAGATCTGAATATATCTCCACAGAACAGACTAGATTCCAGCCCCAAAGCATGGAGAAGGTAAATTCTAGTTTTCCAGTAAATTAGTGTATTTCTGCTGTTTTTAACTGTCCATCTTTTAGTAGGCAAATCACTATAAAAAGTTTAGTGTACGATGTGCCTGAACTGGATTCGGGCAAATCACTGTGTCAACATAATACCTACCCGAATTGTATTCGGGCAAATCACACAAGGGGTTAAAGAACACCGTTTTAAGTAATAACAAATATTTGTGAATGGAAGAAGTTTTTGATATCTTATACTCTCAATACTTATTTTTCCTTAGAAATCTAGTGCTTTAGCCTGATATGCAAATGGGCGGAAATTTATTAGCAATAGAGCAACTGCAAATATCTTTCTTCTTCTTCATGAGCCCTCTAACCTAGGCCTACATATAGGCCTCTTCCCCTTCATTCCATTTCCTCGGTCGGTAGCTGCTTGCAGCCAGTTTCTACCCCCCACAGCGACTATGTTGTGGGACCATCTCATTTGGGGTCTTCCGACACCTCTTTTGTTCTCCCAAGGTCTCCATCGTAAAAATTTTGGGGTCTGTCTTGTGGGGCCCTGTCTTGCAATATATCCTGCCTCTACTTATGATATCCTCTACTTTGGCTCTTTTCCTGGTATAACTAACTAACTAACTTACCATCACGCCGCTTCCCTGCAGGGGTAGGCAAAGAGAATAGAACGCCACACCACTCTATCCTTGCAAAAATTCCTCGCCTCTTCCACGTTAATGCATCTCCTCATACACACCCGCCGATTGTTTCGACTCCTAACCTGACTGCTTTCAAGTATTTGGCATACCATGCCCTGCCAAGGTTTTCTCGGTCTTCCTCTGCTCCTTTTTCCAGTTAAATTCGCCTCAAATATATAAAATTTCTTTTACCAATCTTTCCTCACTCATTCGTTCTACATGTCCAAACCATCTCAACACACCTTTCTTAATTTTATCGATAATGCTTGTCTCAGCTTTGCATTCCTTCCTTATTTCACTATTCGAACATCTATCATACATCGTTTTGTCGCGCATTCTTCTGAGAGATCGCATTTCGACTGCATTCAGTCTACTTTCATCCTTAATTTGCCAACTCCATGTTTCACTTCCATACATTAGAGTCGGAACCAGGACTCCGTTTTGTACTGCCAGTTTCCTGGTATCTTCATTTTTTATTCTATCCATCAGGTTTAGACCAAGCATGGATCTTTCCATGGATCGCTGTGTGCATTTGAGCTTCTCTACATTTCTCTTTGTCAGATACTTCAAATATGTTTCAATATAAATATTTTTCACCCAGGTTGAAGCGAAGGTGGGTTATAACGTCAAGAAGAGTCTGGGAGAAGAGACCATGTACATGGATCGGGATAGCCAGATCAAGGCTATTGAGAAGACCTTTGAAGATGCCAAGATACCCATTGAGAAGCACTACAGTAAACCCGGAGTGGTACCCGTGGAAGTAATGTCCATCTTCCCTGACTACGATACGTGGAGATATCCATGTGCTCAGGTCATATTTGACTCTGATCCCGCTCCGCAGGATAAAAACATTGCGGCGCAGATTGAACAGATGTCACAGGCTATGATCAGGTGCGTTTTATCTTTCTGAACACATTGTTGTCGGGCGGTTTTTTTATCGACCCCCACACTAGTTATACTAGACAGTCTACCGCCCGACTCTCAGTATGCCAATCACAAGTAACTGCAAATCCAATTCCGATTAGTACAATGTTTTTTGGCATCTCTCGCGCTCTACCAAAACGGTATGTAAAAGATGCTTTTAAAGCGTTTTCCGCAAACAATGTGTTAATATGCTCATCAATTATCAACACATAGCTTAGATCATGGGTGGCCAACATTTTCCATAGCCGGGCCAGATTTTAAAAACATCTCAGCTCTTCTGTTACTCTTCTCTTCTTTAGTCCAACGTCTGTACTGCTTGACGACGGTCTTGAAATCGTCAGGATAGTGAGATACTCCCATATATGGGATATGATATGAACTACGCACGATGGAATGTTCTTTTGGAAGTTTTGTGTCCAAGGAAAAAATGTGTGATTTGCTCCGCGGGCCGCAAGTAGACACCCGGCGGGCTGCGGGTTGGCCACCCTTGGCTTGGATTGTGATCAAAAAAATCTTCAGAGAAAGGGTTATACTATTTTTGTGAAGTATGAACACAAAGACATTTGCTGCTTCAGTTTTTATGTGAATATTAGACAAATTATTTTTTAAAGATGGGAATAAATGGAAAGATATTCTGATAATGGATACCTTATTTAAGCATTTAATTTTGATGATTTTTCAGGTTAATTAATGTGGACTGTCTATCAGTTTCAACAAATAACTCTTGTTTTCTATTGTAATCACGTCTCACATTTATCAGTGGATATTTCGATACTTGGGAAAATTGCTTATCTTCGATTTTATATTACTTATTTATTGTTTATAGGAAAATGATTTTGTGTTCTTGAATGAAAAAGTAACTATTTTAGCGTCACATCATTTTATGTAGGGTAGATAAAGAGGATAGAATCTTACTTAATCTTTACATACAAACTTAATTTCTTTCACACTAAAGAATTTAAAGTACCTAATGACGCCTTTACATTTCTTCTAAAGTCCAACTTTCTGTATGTTTTTCTAAGTACAGTGAAATCTCTATCTATTGTTCCTCGAATAATCGTTTTCCCGGATGTGTCGTTTATTTCTTCTATCCCAAATTAATTTCATACTAAACTAAATCGCATCGATCTTTTCTGTATCACCATTTACCGCATTTATCGTTCGAATTAAACTGCATATTTGATACATTTTGTCTGTTTTTTTTTGTACATTCTTTTCAATTTTCTTACATTCAACGGCAACTTATACTTAAAAAACAAAAGAATTTTTTCAAATTCTCTTCAGGTTTGTATATTTTTTTAAATAAATACATTTGCATCTGAAACATGTATTCTTCTTAGAAATTTAGCCTACCAATGGTTATGCAGATTGGGAGGACGGTATCTTTACTCGGTCGTATCTATTTGCGTATTGATTTCTTAATCCCGCATTCATTGTTTTTCCCGCATATATAGTTTATTTTCATAGGTCCCTTTAAAAACGATAGAAAGAGGTTTCACTGTATATAACAATGTCATTTGTAGAGGTGTCATGGATGAAAGTGGAGAGCAGTTTGTGGCCTACTTCCTCCCTACCGACGAAACCCTGGTGCAGAGGAAGAAGGACGTGGCAGATGGAGTTCCCTACGCAGATGATGAGCAGTACGAGTACAAGATGGCTCGAGAATACAACTGGAACGTCAAGAGTAAAGCGTCCAAGGGATACGAAGAAAACTACTTCCTTGTGAGAACTCATATATTTACTTTTTTTAAAGAGAATATTTATTTCTTGAATGTTTTCCGCAGATACTTTGTTGCACATTTTATAATATCTTTATAAAATTTATTAACTTTGTTTTCACCACTTTTTTATTAATACAATTTAACCTACCGGTTTCTACTATACCTTGTCATCATCAGGGTTTATTTTAAATAAAAAACATTAAAAACATAAATTAAAAAACCTAAATTTTAGGATTTTTATGGAGTGTGTGAAAGTTTTTTGTGAGAGTATTTTAATGTTTTTGATTTGGCGTTTAATTTGTACAACTCCATTTTAATTTATTTATTGAATGTTAAATAATAAAAAAATTCTTTGCAAGAGAAGGTCTGTCTAGAAGGAAGCCTTGATGCTTTTGTATCAGATCTGGGAATGCGGTGGGACAGCTTTCGAAATAATCAAATAACTTGACTTAACTATGAGAAAAAAGTATTGAAAAATGTTTTGAAAATTGAAAGCATTAACTTTGTGGATCATATTGATATATTATTTCGAGAAATAAAAAGACTTTGTTTTTTGTAAAGAAATAAAAAACTTTATTTTTTGTTAGTCATAAATTAAACCCTGAAGAGGGCAACAGGTTGTTGCCGAAACTAGTTGGTTAATAAAAATGTGAGTGTCAAAAAACAAAGTCTTTTTATTTCTCAAATTAATATATTAAAAAATGTGTCTAGACCACCAAAGAGATGGATTTACATCTGGGAATCGACATCGCAGCAGGCTGATCCCTCTTAAAAAGAAGAGACATTATTATTGTCGCACCACTTGAGAATCTGACCATGCACTTGTCTGTCTAGGTTATCCGCAACGGCGCCGCGTACTACAACGAGCTGGAGACGCGCGTGCGGCTGAGCAAGAGGCGGCAGCGCGCGGGGGCGGGGGGCGCGGGGGGGCCAGGGGGCACGAGGCTCGTGGTGCGCCACCGCCCGCTCGCGCTCAACGAGCACCGCATGCAGAGGCTGCGCGAGAAGCAGCTGGAGCCCCCGCAGGAGGTGAGCTATGCGCATTCTCTATCTCCTTTCTTATTCTCTACAATTGTGACGCACTCGCTCACAAACGAAGTCACATCCTTGGAGGACCTCTACTGGACTCCGAGAAGGTGAAGCTCCTACCACCAAGACAGGTCGTGAGTTACATGACTCATGTAGGTCTTGGCAGTGGACTGTAATAGATAGGGAGGTCACAATAGACCTAATATGGTCGCAGTGACATGAGGGATGCAAGATCCCTTGACCCAAAAAAAAAACTCCTTTCTTCCATGTTCGCTCAATAGGAGATATCACGAGTCTCGTGTTGGAGATTTCACAATATTTCCAACACGAGAGGTCTCTAAGTCACTCTGTCATGTGCCATCTCCTCGGCTTCCTCCCGGATCAGTCTGGCATCTCGAAGTTTCGCTGAGTACAGTCGGTGAATGGTTGTCAGCGGTCTTCCGGGGTGCTGGAATCCTCGTGGTTAATGAAAGTTATGTTAGAAGAGGCGTGAAGGGCTAATGCTTTCAGGTGGCATTCTAAGGATATGTCCCAACCGTGTCCATTTTTTCCTCTTTAAGACTTCCTGTATGAAGGTTATTTTTTTCAGTCATAACATTTTACACCCAGTATTCGCCTCAGGCACCTATTTCTAAAAACTTTCCAGTTACGCTACATTATTACTTTTCATAAAACGAGGCTAGAATCTCCCAACACTATTCATGAATACAGTTTCTCATAAAATAAAAGACATTGGAAAATATCAGAATAACAACCAATTTTAATGGCAAAAGCAAATTGCGTGATAGAATTAGACTTAGCAAGTTGAGTGTAGCATGGCTATTTTGTGCTAACTTTGATTTTGTGATTGTAGCTAGAGAAATTAAAGATTATTATCATATCATTTATATTCAAAGCATTTACTTTGTGGTCAAACATTTTAATTGATATTAGTAATGTTAGTAAATAACCACTCACCGACTACTTCTGTCTACCGGTTTCGAGACGTACCCGTCTCTTCGTCAGGACATACACTACAATTTAACAATCATGCGAACAACACTACACCACACCCACTTAGTACTATTCACATACACTATCACTACACATGCAAAACATGCAGAGCGAGTTGTTAGTCCCACCATGCCAGTTTCCCAAAAGCATGGTGGGACTAACAACTCGCTCTGCATGTTTTGCATGTGTAGTGATAGTGTATGTGAATAGTACTAAGTGGGTGTGGTGTAGTGTTGTTCGCATGATTGTTAAATTGTAGTGTATGTCCTGACGAAGAGACGGGTACGTCTCGAAACCGGTAGACAGAAGTAGTCGGTGAGTGGTTATTTACTAACATTACTAATATCGATTATTATCAAAATAAATATTGAATTACACTAGCCCTCTTAATTATTTTCTACTCCTTAGACAGAATGTATTGTATCAGTAAATTTAATTACCTTTTCTGGGCAGTCCTTGATTTTTTTTTACTAGTTTCAGAATATTTCATTATTTATTATTATTTTTAATTTGCTTGTTTTGTTTGTTCTTTAGGATGAAGAAGAGGAGATAGAACCAGAGGAAGAAGAGGAGCAAATGGATACAACCGAAAAAGAAAAGTAATAATTTTTTACATACATAGTTAAAATATTTATCTAAATTCTCTTAATCCTTTCAGGACAACTGGTTACTGCTGCTAACCACAAATTTAAAATAAATTGTCTACAGGTTTCTAGTTAAAACCATAGTGCAATATGTGTTGCCTATGTTATAGAAATAGTGCTTGTATAGATTTCATGTTCGTATCATTGTCTTGGAGCTTATGTCAGACTACTTATTGTGGCGATGTGCACATGTCGGGATATTTATAGGTTATCTGTATCTTAGTTTATCAATTTTGTGAGTTATAGTCATTATGATGCTAAAAATAAATAGTATTATATATAACCTCATATTTTCTAGAATAAATGCTTTTATTTATACTTTATAAAACATGGTCTTTGTTGCTAACTTCCAGGGACACAATGTGTATTTTTAATTTTGTGGAGGGATAAATATGGTATCAATCTGTGTGCACAATTTTCAGTAAAATTTAGTTTACACTTACACCTATTTGTAAATATTTTTTTAGAAATAAAAATATGTTCAGTAAAATATTTTTCATTCTGTCCTCAAAGGGTTAAAGAAATATGTAGTCAGAAAATAAACTCTCAAGATTGTATCAAAAAGTTCCACTGACTGTTTTTTAGATTGAAAATAATTGTAATTTTGTAAATTACTCTCTAGATCCAGAAGTAAATCTCGTTCTCCTGCCGGATCCAAGGAAGGATCTCCCCAAAAATCGCCAGCAGGATCTAGGGCGGGATCGGAAGCCGGTTCGAGAAGCTCAAGGTCCAGATCTGGATCTAGAGACAGGTCTCGCTCTAAATCTAAATCCCGATCGAGGTCGAGGTCTGGATCCCGCTCCAAATCGAGGTCGAGGTCGGGATCCCGTTCGAGGTCAGGATCCAGGAGGAGTTCGGTGGCTTCCCGGGACGGGTCGGGCTCTCGCAAGGGATCCAGGAAGGGGTCTGCATCGCCGCAGAGGTCGAGAAGCGGTTCTAGGGCAACCTCGAGGTCGAGGTCGGGATCTAGATCGGCCTCGGGATCCAGGTCGAGGTCGGGGTCTCCCGCGGGATCCAACGCCAGCGGAAGGAAGTCCAGGTCAAGGTCGAGGAGCGGATCCGAGAAGTCTAAAAGCCGTTCCAAATCAGGCAGTGGATCAAGACAGGTGAAAATTTACAGAATTAAAAAATAGTAGCAGAGGAGATAATCCAAATTTGTGAACAAGCATTTGGACACACTCAAAATGTTGTAAATAAATTGACTGGTCAAATTATAAGCTTAAATAATAAAATAAATAGGATATTTTCTAGCGTTTCTCATGTACATATATAGAAGTTTCAAGAATTTGAGTAGTGTGGTTGTCAATCTTGGGTAGAATTGGTGAATGCTACACGTGTGTAAAATGATCATTTAAACCAGCCTGTGACGGTCGTAAGCCCCGTAAATGCTCAGACTTCCATATTCTTTTCATCTATGTTGAGATGTTAAAAAATTATATTAAAAAATAGTAATTTCAAGTGTCTGAAAATATTACAGTTACAAAAACGGTAGTAAAAGTACGATTTTATTATTAAAAAAAAAAATAGAAATTACAGTAAAACCTCGATATAACGGACCTCTATTTAACGAACTTCAGATACAATGGACAAAAAATTTGGTTAAATGTAAAAAAAAATATAACGTGTCAATATTAAACATGCTTAAATTCAAGTTTCACTGCATGTAAACCATTTTTATCATTATTTATTGATTTGGCGTTTAATTTGTAGAACTCTATTTTAATTTATGTATTAATTTGAAATCACACAAATTTTTTGAGTCTACTAAGTTGTATTTTATCAACAAAAACACATAAAAAATTAATCTTGTGACAATTTTTTCGCCTTGTTAGGGCATTATCAAACGAATGTTGATTTAAACTAAAAATACATGCGTGTTTGATTTAAAATTAATACATTTTCATCATAATCACGAAAAGATTTTGTTTTGTGTTTGTGTTCTGTATTGTTTATTCATATTTAAATCCAGTGTTCGTTTTTTTGATGACCCTGATGAAATAAACTCACCTTTTCATTTACATATCGCTCACTCCTTTCAACAACGTCATATATCAAAAATTGTCAATTTTCGGTTGTGCATGTTTTCGGAATGCCCAGAAAATGTACTATATCCCAGCAAAAGCGGCATATTTTTAACTTAATATTTAGCCGCTACTGGGCAGAAAGTATTGTTTTTGTATTTTGAAGAAAAGGTATTGTTAAATTATTTTTTAAATATACTTAATATTTTTCAAATGGAGAAAAAACCTTCAGGGTTTACCTAAAAAGATCTGTTGCACAGTAATAAGTTCAATAAGTGGCTTGATATTTATTTTGAACACATTTTAGTATATTCTTAAACTTTAAAAACGATCTCCTGAAAAATCAAGTTTTTTGATTTATGACGTTCTTGAAAGGAGTGAGCGATATGTTTTATCTCTGCATCTACTTTTATAAGTGAATGTTACATTGAATTAGTTTTGCTGCCAGTTTTGTATTTATTTTTAAAATCTGTTTGTTCCAGGGGTCTGGAGGTTCTCGTAGTGCTTCTGCCTCTTCTAGATCATCAGCACGCAGCGGTGACGACTCTGAATGAGTTTCATTCTACTTCTAATCACATCTCAGTATCTCTACGTATTAATAAACTTATTTTAAATAATAAATAATTCAACATAAATATCTAGTATTATTTTTTAAAGTGCCTAGAAAACCAGTAAACATATCTTTTCTTACCCTAATCTGCACCTGATGGTGCATAGGGCACTGTATTGTATTGACGCAGTGTTATCGTGATTGTTACTTTCATGAAGTCAAGGTGATCAATCCTGCGCTTCAGGGACCAGTCCAGGGTAATATTAAATAAATATTAATATGTAAAATCACCAATATTTATTTTCACCCCTCTGGGAATCTAACCCGGGACCTCCAGCACCGTAGCTAAACATGCTAACCATTATACCACGGAGGCGAACATATAGTAGGGTTATTAATTGATTCGGCAGTCACTTTGAGGTAATATCTATTTCTAATTTAAGTTTTACTTGGTAAATACCACTATTTCTTAAAAACTATTGTTACACGTTTTTCTATGCATTTCTCATAATTTTCAAACATACTGTGTTTGAAAACGATGCTAAATGTATAGAAACACGTGTCACTATAAATTTTAAGAAATAGTAGTATTTACCACGTAAAACACGCACAGAAATCTGATAAATGGTGGGTCAAAAGAACTTTTGCATTATTTGTCAATAAGGCCTTTTACTTTTTAAAAATTGATTTATTTAAAAATGATATTAAACAATAATAAATGTACTTAAAATATATATATTTTAAACATTGACTAATATGCTGAACGGTTAAACATACATGTAAACAGTTATGGTAGAATGAAAAATAAAAAGAGCAGTTTATGAAAAACTTTTTTATATTTATTTATATAAAAATGTAAATTATAAATACATTTATGAATAACAAAAAAAAAACAACGAAAAATGTATGCTTCAGTTATACGCTTCAAAGTATATCACTGAATGGTATACTATAGTATGCAATAGTAAAATTTATTTAACAAATGTAATCTCTATTTGCTCACAAATCTAACAAAAAGTGTGATAAATTTAATAAATGCAAAGGAAAAAAAAACGTCTTACATGAAAAATATGAGATCACTATCACAAAATGGTTGTTCAGTACAAATAAATATTTCAGTCGTAACATTTTGTATATCGTTGTGTACATTATAAATTGAAGCCTTAATAATAAATAATCGAATTGGCACATTTCTGCATAAAAGACAATATAAAACATTGTTATTTTTTTTCACAATACATATTTTAAACGTAAATAACAGGTATAAATTCTGACTTTGCTCCTATCACAATGAAAAGATGTTTTATGATTATCCCTTCACGGGGCTGTTTGAATGATAAATATAAGTTTTACAGCCAGCGATATCTTAAAAAACTATTAATCTCGATACATAATTCCGTTTAATTTATGTTTTTCAATCTATAGATACTATGAAGAAAAAAGCTAGATACTTTGGCCTTTTGTTATGGGTAGAAAAAACAAAATAACATTTATTATAAGTGATCGAATTTAAGTTGAGTTGGAGTTGAGTTTAGTAGCGATGGTGATTTCTATGGTGAGACTCTAAAACAAATCAACAAGGGTGCAGCTATATCCGGATGCCACAGAAATTCAGTGTGGAGGAACAAACACATATAAATTTAGAGTAAAATGAAGATATACGAATCATGTGTTGGACCAAAAGCCGCTTATGGAATTGAGGCAAGGGCAGATACTTCTATGACAAAATTTCGACTTCGAACCTTTGAGGTGAGAAATCTCCAATCTATAATAGGAAACACGTTGCGAGACCGCTTCAGAAACATTGATATCCGGAGCATGAGTAAGAAGGAAAATATTGTGAGGTGGGGACGACAATGGAGGTGATACTAGAATAATGGAATGTCAGAAGACAGACTTTCATATATTGCTCTTCGAGGAAACCCCGAAGGACCCCTGAAAAGATGGAGAGATAGACCTTCTAGATCCCTGAAAAGGTGGAAAGATAGTTACTATTCGATATATCAAGGTCAACAAGCTATGGGACAGATAGATCCCTAGAATCTATAGAAAGATGAAGAAGAAACAAGGTAAAGCGGAAGATAAGTGGCATAGGATGAAGACACATATCTTGGCTACATGCCAGATGTTTGGAAGGGTGGTTCGACTGTAGCACTGAGTTAATGTTTAGAATGATTGCAAACAAAATAGCAGTTGCCATAATGAATGCTAACCCTCAGTGTGGAGTAGCACCATAAGAAAACTCTCGATTTTTTAATAATATATAGATTTATGACTTCCACTGACACTTCGTGATGGAATTGCATTTTTAATATGTTATTAGATTAAAACCAATATTTTTAGCTTTTCCACTTTATTTTTATTTGACCAGCGGCCGGGTTTCGTCGTTACCGACATCACCAGTCTGATGATGTCGGTAACGACGAAACCCGGTCGCTGGTCAAATAAAAATAAAGTGGAAAAGCTAAAAATATTGGTTTTAATCTAATAACATATTAATAATATATAAAATTTCATCTTTATTATACATATAGAGCTTTGTCGCTTTTAATATGCCTTTGATGTTCAAATTATTTATTGAACTGACAATGTTCAAATATGCCTAAGATATTATTTAATCAACATAGTTGGTAAATCAGTTTTTTTATAAATGCATATAAATAAGTTAGATGTTTTTATGTAATAAGAATAGGAAATCGAAAAACATCAGTCTTTGAAAAAGATTTTTAGAAATTGATTCAATTTTACGATTACACAATAATGGTGTTAGAAATTCGTAAAAGAATGATTTATTTAAGGCATATTTGGAAGAATTTTTATTTTTTCAGCTCATATAATTAATTATTGTTTTCAATTTAAAAATCTTGTCATAAAAAAGGTTATGAAGCAATGAAGGTATGAAATAATATATAGAAATAAGGAATAAGACATGAAATTCATAAATTGCTACAAATAAATTCTTTGGAATAACTATAAATGTGTGTGTATATTTTTTTTGTTGAAAATCTTATCCCCTTAGTCAATATGTATATGTAATTAATTTTGCTTCTATTATACATATGTAATTTTGTATAATTTAAAATTCTATGTTTATATAAATCTTAATGGTCACTTCCTAACATTGAGTAAGCATTGCATTATTTTACTTATTAGTGTTTTAATCTAAATAAAAAATAAAACTGATGTAGGTTTACAAATCACATTATTTTTGTTTGGTAGCAGCTACTACATTTTCTTTTTTAAGTGAATATATTCCACTAATAACTTTTCATGATTATTGGATATTTTTGGTATTCCTTTTATAAACTATTACAGATCATTGTTTAATAGGTTTTTTTTTCTAAGTTATGACAAAAAATATTTTTCTTTATTACAGATGTTAATTATGTCACTATGGATAAATTTACTTTAAGCATTTCGTCGTAACATAACGCCGTAACATCAGTCGCGGCAAGCATCAGCGAGCATCCGAAACTATGGATGGAGCGCTCAGCTCGGTGTACTGACTGCCTGAATGCTCGCATCGTAACGTGTTACGTTACGTTAAATGCTCCGGTCAGTCTCCACCTTTAAAATCATCAAATTGTTCACAATGATTTGATGTTTAAAAATTAATAACACAGGAAGCAAATTATTTGTATTTGATATGATGCACTTAATTGTATGTATTTGAAAAATGTAATTTTTTTCAATGGAAGTCTTCTCCAAATTGAACATTTGATCAGCAAAAAGAGCTTCATAACGATTACGGTTAATAACGCAGTATGATATGTTTCTTTCATATTGTTTATTTGAACTTTAAAGCTGCAACTCTTCCAAAAATCAGTTACTGTTAGTATACTAACTACCTCTCGTTGCAGTTTTCACAAGCAAAATTATAGGCCCGTAATATCTCGATCTATTGGCCAAATTAATGACGTGGCATTGTATATACATGCAATCTCTATTTTAATGCGATAGTTGTCTTTATACATACATGCTGTACCATAAGATAAGTGATGTCTGTACTATTTCTCAGGACAAACTGGATGAAAGACCATGGGCAAGGTGTGTAAAATTTATACCTTACAATGTGCGCCAATGCGTCCTATTCACAATATCAGATGCTTGCGCTAATCCCATGGTAAAGCACCTATGCCTAAAAGTGGGGACTGACTAGAGTCATTTCATCGTAATGTGTTACGTTACGATGCGAGCATTCGTGTAGTCAGTATAGCGTTAGAAGTGCTCCATCCGAAGTCAGATGCTCACTGCAAACGACGCTACGACGAAATGCTGCGGTCAGTCCCCACCTTAAGAAGAGCTTTTTTTATGGCGAACAACTAGACCGATCAAACCGACAAGGAGAGATATTTACCGTGGAGGTTTGTAAAATATCTTGATAATAAATTGTCACCAGTGGATTTGATAGCAAGTAGCGCTTAAATCTGTATTTGAAAGTTAGCAGCAATTGTTCGAATTCGGGCAGTGGTTTATTGATGTGGATCTTCTCATCTGATTCCTCTTGAGCACTACGG
The DNA here is from genome assembly GCF_059751285.1 of Brachycentrus maculatus. Lineage (NCBI taxonomy): Eukaryota > Metazoa > Arthropoda > Insecta > Trichoptera > Brachycentridae > Brachycentrus > Brachycentrus maculatus. The sequence continues at coordinate 232,438 of NW_028281822.1, forward strand.
TGTGCGGTTTCTTCCCTGGTGATTCCTTGATGGCCGCGACCCGGAACGTCTGTTGGCTATGCAACTTGTGCGCTAGAGTCATGAAGATGGCATCCACCGTCTCCAACTCGGAATCCAATCGTGCTGAGGTTTCAAATAACTGTAATAAAGAAGATTCGTACTTATACTGTTTTATTTATTTATTATTTATCATCATCCACAATGAATTATTATAATAATATAAACAGGAACTGCGTAGTAAAAAATATACAAATATGACAGAATAAATAGTAATATAATTTAGGAAACAAAAATAGCATGAGAAATAATTTTTAAAACATTTTTACATAACATGAGATGTATATGTAAAATGGTGGAATAAAAATTACAGATAATCTAGAGATTGTCAATTTTGCTCTTATTTGTGATATAAAATTTAACAAGGAACTTGGTGAACCCTCTTCAGTTCACCCCCGGATATCATATTCAACAATGTTGATTATACAGGATATTTTATAAAAATGACTAACTACATGGGCCGACAATTTACAACTTTTATTTTGTAACTGGAATTCGAAGTATTCAAATTAAAGGCTTTGTTAATGATTTTCGCGATCCCTATGTTATAACTGTTATATGTGGGATTGTTATCAATTTACTCTGAAGTCATATCAATGTAAGCACTTCTACAATCAAAGTTTATGTATGTTTTGAATATTGAAAGCATTAACTTTGTGGATCATATTGATATATTATTTTGAGAAATAAAAAGATTTTGTTTTTTGATCAACTCACATTTTTATTAACCAACTAGTTTGGGCAACAACCTGTTGCCCTCTTCAGGGTTTAAATTATGACTAATATAGTCATAAATTAAATTAAAATAGTTGTAACCGGCGTGGGTTACGTGCGATGACTCTGAAGAAATGTACACGCCTGGCCTTCACTCGGAATCTACCAACTTGCCACCGTTGTAAGGGGTGACGCTCCAGACGGCCCCGCCGTACCGAGTTACCGAGTAAGCTGGATACGGACGGAGGTGACTGGATGTATGAGCCGGGAAGAGCGGCACTGGACCGACAAGTCAACCTCAATAGCCCTGATAAGGGCTTTCCGAAACTGGTCCGTGAATCGGTACAATGAGGCGAAACGGTCCAGGCTGGCGGCGCGGCGAGTCGTCCAAGGAGCGGGAGCGGAGAAATGAAACACAGGTTTCAACAGTCACACCAGAACTAGTTTATTGTCTCAAAATGCGCCCTATATATACCCGGCCGTGATCGCGTACCGCCCGACAGTGGGAAAGTACAGCCAATCAGCGGCCGGGGGAGAGAGACAGCCATATCTCTGTCTCTCTCTAATGGGCACCGGACGGGCTACACTTTTATACCGTACCGGTGCCGTTCCAACAGTGCAACAATTCGTTATTACATTAGAGTTATTACAAGCCATATTTATCCTATACAGTATCCGTAATATCTATTAATTCTACATATTTTCTCATCCTTACTTATATCTAATACATTTGGTGCCGAAGCCATATAAAATTGGTACAAGTTTCTAGAGGCCCTTCTTCGGGCCGCGTTCCGACGGGCGACCGTCTCGCCCGCCGCCAGGCGCCTGGAATTCCTTTTCAGGGCCGCCGCACGGGGTGTGCGATCTGTCCATAACAATAGTCATAAATTAAACCCTGAAGAGGGCAACAGGTTGTTACCGAAACTAGTTGGTTAATAAAAATGTGAGTGGATCAAAAAACAAAGTCTTTTTATTTCTCAAAATAATAAAGTGTATGTAATTTATAAATATGACTGTATTAAAAAAAAAGTAGGTACTTACAGGCATCCCATAATGGTCCGCTAGTCGTTGTGCCATTGAGGTGGTAATGACTTTATTCTCGGGTGTGTCACAGTGTGTTCCGACCAGCACTCGAGGAATATCTTGCCCCAGGCCTTGGTCAGTGCATTCTGAAACCCAGCCTTCGACAGACTGGAAAAATATGTTTTTATTTGTCAGTAAATAAAGTGTTATTTTTTGCCCCTAATCTATACAAATTTTATTACTATTATTACTTTATTTTTTAATGATAAGTACATGTCCCTCACTCCTTTCAAGAACGTCATAAATAAAAAATCGTCAATTTTCAGTTGTACATGTTTTCGGAATGCCCAGAAAATGTACTATATCCCTGTAAAAGAGGCATATTTTCAACTTAATATTTATCCGCTACAGGGCAGAAATTGTTGTTTTTGCATTTTGAAGAAAAGGTATTGTTTAATTATTTTTTTAAATATACTAAATATTTTTCAAATGGAGAAAAAACCTTCAGGTTTTACCTAAAAAGATCTGTTGCACAGTAAAAAGTTCAATAAGTGGCTTGATATTTATTTTTAATACATAGTGTCATATTTTTAAACTTTAAAAACGTTCTCCTGAAAAATCAAGTGTTTTTATTTATGACGTTCTTGCAAGGAGTAAGCGATGTATATATTGTGATAGTAAGGTCTCTTTTTAAATCAGAAAGTTGATGCCAGCCAGCTGTTTACTAATAGACTTTGAGTTAAAAAGCTCAATTGAATTGTAAGGGTCAGAGTTCAAATGGCCTATCCAGCTACAATGTTCATTTCACATACTTATTACGATAGAAAAAATCATCCTGGATCGATTAAGCGTTTATTATTTTTTAAAGGATTATTTAATTAACCGGATCCACGCGGCTCGCATAACCGTTTGTGTTTTTACAAGACATGCCCCATACGCGGCTGACATAAGCGTTTGTGTTTTCACTTTGCTCCAAGTTTCGAACCTCAGTTCAACTTGGAGGGATTTTTTCATGGTGTGGAACTTTGGATAAAATAATACGTCAATCCTCGGCCTTATGACATCTGTTGAAATATCTGACTAATAATTTGTAACATCACAAGGATAAATAAAACAACAGATCCCTGATTTTTCTTGCGGTCGGTAATTAGTCCGCGCCATAATCATGCCCTATATCTGTCTCACTCTCGACGCTACGCATCGCCAGTGGGTAAGAGTGACACACGATGCGTGCTTTGATTTATTTATGTTACGATCTAATTTGTTTATATTACGATATATTTCAAGAATAATGTGACACACGTGTATTATAGAGTACCAAAAAGGCACAATGAATCCCATTGAACGTTTTTGTTTAGGAAAATAAATCGTTTCTTAACTAAATACATGATAAAAGTAATCATTTAAAAAACGGCAAAATACCGCCGCGCACGGGCGTCTCTTAGGAACAAAGTTAACGCGTTTAAAAGGTTAAAGTGTTAAAAGTTTTGTGAGTATTGAGGAGAAAATATAATATAAAAAAACGGCAACAACAAAACCGTAGATTTTGATCTGTGTACTTACATTAAAGGAGTTAACTTTGGTCATATCGTATACAATAACGACAGCATTTACATTTCTGTAGTAATGTTTCACCATGGACTTCCGAAACCTTTCCTGTCCTGCTGTGTCCCACAGTTGCAACTAAAACAAGAGATCGTAACATTAGCTAATGTATATATATAAATATATAAAAATAAACAACAAATAAAAACCATAATCCAGGATTCGGATCTCACATACTAATATAAGAGTTTCTGCTTAGTAAAAAGCTTCTTTACATCTCACCAATAGATGTCTCTAGTGAAGTTCTAGTGATTCATGAACAAGGTTTCTAAATTGGTTCATATATATAGAACTTCCAAGAATTTGAGTAGTGTGGTTGTCAATAATGGGTAGAGTTGGTGAATGTTACACGTGTGTAAAGTGATCACTTAAACCGGCCTATCACGGTCGTAAGCCCCGTAAATGCCCAGACTTCCATATTCTTCTTCATCTTTGATGAGATGTCAAAAAATAAATAAAAACCACATGTTTAAAGGTAAACAAATTGACTATACATACCTTGACGTCTTCGTCGCCTATTTTAACTGTTTTTTCGTGGAAGTCTACTCCTATGGTAGCGTCTGTCTTTTGTAAGAAACCCCTTTCGCAGAATCTGTAAGTAAGGCACGTTTTCCCAACATTGGAATCGCCAACTATAATTATTTTGAGTATCTTGTTTTGTAGAAGGCCATCGATGGGTCTTCGATAGCACTGATTGTTTTCGAAAAACTTCGAACCCGGCATTTGGTTCATTTTGGCAAGTTAAAAACAGTTCGTCAACATCCGTTACTGATGGCGATTTGTAAACACAACCACGTCAATTTGACTTTGACAGCAAATTGACAGGGCTGCCAGTTGCCAGGTTGCAAAATTATTTTTTAGCTGCGTTCATTTAGGCAACATGATCAGACGATCACTCGGTAGGAATAACATGAAGTTAGATAGGCATTAGAGTTATGCAAAGTAATTTGTTAATTACGTTTTTATAGGTGCCACGTGTCTTAAGGAATTTTAAAGGATTTTTAATTGCAGTTTAAATATTATTTACGAACCGATTCATCCTTATCATAAATAATTGTATTAAATTGATTTAACTCTGTGAAAGAGTATCCGTGTTAAAATCAATTGGGAACTGCTAAATGCACATTCTTAAAGAGTATCTTTTTTCATTAAAACCTTATCAACACCCAATGATGCATATGGTACTGCAAAGTATGGAAGAATGTTATCTTTATCGTTAAATATATGAAGGAAAGGTGATTAGTCATATATACATTTTAGCTGTCGGCAATATTAAATAAATAAGAAAAACGCGCCAGGAAAATCGAACCCGGGACCTCCGATGCGGTGGCCAAACGTGCTGACCACTTTACTACAACCACGTACAAGGGAAGAGTTTACTCTTTAAAAAAATATTATTCATTTAACAAATAGTTTATTCTTAAGTGTTTTCAAATTTAGCTGAAGCTAACGGAAACTCTCTTACAGAATCACCAGAAACTTTTGTTTAGATTTGAAATACATTTTTTAAGATTCCAACGAAGGAAAAATCATTTGTTGCTTACAAATTATTTTGTCGACAGGGTATTTCATATTTGGGAACAAGATTAGTTAGTTTTTTTTAAAAAATATATCCATATTTAAAAAAAAAACTAACTAACCATCACGCCGCTTCATAAATTTGTTTTACCATATTTAAATATTTCATACATTTTTTTATTTTAATATTTTTATTAATTTATTATAGAAACATAAAGTTTTCATGTAATGCATGGAGTTGGGTAAAATAAGGATGAAAGCAGACTAAATGCGATCCCTCAGACAAATGTGCGGCAAAAGGATGTACGATAGATGTTCGAATGGTGAAGAAATAAGGAAAGAATGCAAGGTTGAGATAAGCATTATCGATAAAATTAAGAAAGGTGTGCTGAGATGGTTTGGACATGCGGAAAGCACGAGTGAGGTAAGAACGGTTAAAAAAAAAGAGGCAAATGTAGTTGGAAATAGAAGCAGAGGAAGACCGAGGAAAACTCGGCACAATCAGTTACGTCAAATACTTGAAAGCGGCCGTCGAAATAATTGGCGGGTATGTATGAGGAGATGCATGAATGTGGAAGACGCGAAGAATGTTTGCAGTATGGGTAGTTAGTTAGTTTATTTTTCATTTTAATATGACTAGATATACTACATACGTTCTAGTACGGTCTGCGATAGTACATAATTCTCTTGGATAAACCCTACGATCAATACCATGGCATAAAAACTCAAGTGTTTGCATAAAACTTTCGATGGAATTTGCTCACGGAAAAATTCTCACAAATCTGCACTATTCAAAAAGTTTTACCCGTTTTTCAACGCAACTTTAGGGGAGTTATTTGCAGATCATTTTAAAATCCAATATTTTAGAATTATTTTAAACGTTAAAAAAAGTGAATTATTTGGTAATTTAATATTTAAGGTAAGCATGCGGATCTGTAATGGTTTTTGATTTTCATATTGGCTATATAAGAAAATGATCCCGGAGTCTTGTATGGAAAAGAAAGTATTCAATACTGAGGCAAACATAATAACACGGATACATAAAGCTAATATTAATGATATAACCTATATAAATAAAAATATAAACGTTCGTTTGTTCAAAATGTATATTTTCATTTTTCATTAAAACCCTTATATCCGCACACCACATGGTGCATAGGGCACTGCATTATATAAACACAGTATTATCTTGATCGTTAACACACGAAGGAAAGGTGATCAGCCCTCAGCTTCAGGAACCAGTCCAGGGTAATATTGAATAAATATTAGAGTGAAAAAAATCACTTACATTTATTTGACCCCCCCTGGGAATCGAACTCGGGACCTCCAGAACGGTAGCCGAGCGTGCTTACCATTACACTACTTACGAAAATCTTAAATCTCCTAAACTTATTCACCGAGTGTTTTGAAGTTTACTATCGCAATGGCAGCGCCATCTGTTGAATATTGGTCACGGCGGACGGATGGTGCTTTTTGACAGCAGTGACAGTTAAGTGTTTTTAAAACAGTTTTAATAAAATAAATAAATAATGCAATAAAAAAAATTATAACATAACTGTAACAAATGGTCAATATACTCATGGCGGATAGTGTGCTTCTTGACAGTTACTACTTTCACTTTATATATTTTTTCAATGATTTGAAAATGACATTATCTGACACCCGTCGTGTTGGTTTATTAAAATACGTCGGATTACAAATTAATGTAGTGCTAAAACACTTTTACGAGCTGTTAAAAATATTGGAAGCAGAAATAAGTTTCGTGCATTCGAGTTGAAATTCATTTCTTTCACCGACTGGGGTGAAGTTAGAAACTGGGAATGTTTTCCCGACATTCATCGCTAGAATATTAAATTTATTTAGTCGCCTTTTCCTCTTCTTTAGCAAAGTTTTCTTCCCTTTGCTTTCCCCTATCATGTGCCATGTGCAGCTGGAATCAACTTGATGAAAAGCTGGCGACATAATGAAAACGTGATCGGCATGACATCCCCTGGCTTATATTATGCTTGTTTATTCTTTTCTTTGTAATTATGTGGGTACAGTAAAAATACATGTATGTACCTACGAGTACATATATATTTTATATCGCTCACTCCTTTCAACAACGTCATATTATATCAAAAATCGTTAATTTTCAGTTATGCATGTTTTAAGGATGCCCAGAAAATGTACTATATCCCAGCAAAAGCGATATATTTTTAACTTAATATTTACCTTAATTGATTCGGCAGTCACTTTGTGGTAAAATCTATCCATTATTAACTAACGTTTTCTTCTACCACTAATTCTTAAAACCTACTGTGACACGTGTTTCGATGCATTCCGTATCATTTTCAAACATACGGTGTTTGAAAATGATGCGGAATGCATCGAAACACGTGGCAGAGTAAATTTTAAGAAATAGTGGTATTTACTAAGTAAAACATTAATTAAAAATTAATATTTACCCGCTACAGGGCAGAAAGTGTTGTTTTTTCATTTTGAAGAAAATGTATTGTTTAATTATTTTTTTTTAATATACTTAATACTTTTCAAATGGAGAAAAAACATTCAGGCTTTACCTAAAATGATCTGTCGCACAGTAAAAAGTTAAATAAGTGGCTTGATATTTATTTTCAATACATTGTATAATATTTTAAAACTTTAAAAACAATCTCCTGGAAAATCAAGTTTTTTATTTATTTATGACGTTGTTGAAAGGAGTGAGCGATATACGTTTTCGTGACACTTAATCAAAAATACGTTTTTAAATTTGATTGAAATGTGCATCTCCACAATATTGTTATGGGATGTTACTGAAGGATGGGGGGATGTTGAAAGATGAAGAGGGGGTAGGAGCTGTTTCTTAAATTTATTTTATTTTTTATCAGTAGGAACAAAGACAATAGGGGGGGTGCTTTAGTCATTGTCATATTGGGACACAATTAAAAAATTTAGACCTAGCTTCACATTCGGTGGTTGAAAATGATGCTGAATGCATCGAAACACGTGTTACAATAGATTTCAAGAAATATTGGTATCTACCAAGTGATACCTACTTTAACAAAAAAAAATAGATATTACCACAAAGTTACTGCTGAATCAGTTTTTTTTTTATAAACTTTATAAAATTAAATAACTTTGTTCTAACCACTTTTTTATTAAAACAATTTAACCACTATTCATTGCATAGCAAAGTATCTGCGGAAAACATTCAAGAAAAGTTAGCTATGCAATGAATAATAAAAATAACATTTAGGATTTTTACGGAGTGTGTGGAAGTTTTTTAGGTGAGAGTATTTTAATGTTTTTTAATTAAAATAAACCCTTATGATAACAGGGTTCTTGTCGAAACCGGTAGGTTAAATTGTGATAGTAAAAAAGTGGTTATAACAAAGTTATTTAATTCAATAAAGTTTATAAAATGTACCACAAAGTATTTGCGGAGAACATTCAAGAAAAAGTTTTTGTTTAAAATTTTAATTCTTTAATTTAAAAAAATTAAAACCACCATCCACCCTCAGCGGTTATAAGTCCTGGGGGACTCTTTGTCAGCTGTGCATAGAAGAATAATTGTAATTCATTCTCAAGGAATAAAAACTCTATGCAGATTAATGAGAGTGAAGGAGGATGTATGGACCGACACTTTGTCCCTACCCCTCAGGATCCCTATGCCTATTAAAAAAACGAATAAAGAAGAAGAAAAAAAAAAGAAAATAAAAAAAAAGCTAAATCAGTTAATGGAAAAATCTTGCTTGGATTTTGCTATTTACTATTTGTTTTGTTATTTCTATTTTACTATTTCTTTTGCTATTTCTTTTGCTATTGGCGGTAATCGAACCCGCGATGCGTTTCACAGTCGGGATCTATCCTATTGCTTTCATAGTATATCTTCTACCCAATAAATCTCTCCTATTTTCCAGTCTATTTAATAATATTTTACATTGATATTTTATTTTTCAAAATGTTGTAAATAAATTGTCTGGTCAAATTAAAAGCTTAAATAATAAAAATGAAAATGGTATTTTCTGGCGTTTCTCATGTGTGTGATTATAATCCAGGATTCGGATCTTACATACTAATATAAGAGTTTCTGCTTAATAAAAAGCTTCTTTACATCTCACCAATAGATGTCTCTAGTGAAGTTCTAGTGATTCAAGAACAAGGTTTCTAAATTGGTTCATATATACAGAACTTCCAAGAATTTGAGTAGTGTGGTTGTCAATAATGGGTAGAATTGGTGAATGTTACACGTGTGTAAAGTGATCACTTAAACCAGCCTATGACGGTCGTCAGCCCCGTAAATGCCCAGACTTCCATATTCTTCTTCATCTTTGATGAGATGTCAAAAATAATATGAAAATAACTCCTGTAATTGGAGATAATCCAGATTTTGTGAACAAGTATTTGGACACACTCAAAATGTTGTAAATATTTTACATATTGTTGCTGCTTTGTCGCAAAATTCTAACTTATGCTATAACACATCTAATAATGCGGCAAGAGATTACATTATTATTATATTTGCGGAGACAATACTTTTAAGATAACAAGTTTCCATAAAGAAAAGGTACTTCGATTTGCAAATATTTGCACAGGGATCACGTGTCACTTACATAGTTATCCGATCTTCTAGCAAAACAACGGCAATCCTTCACCGGTGACACTTTCAACTCCAAAACACAATTTTTCGAATGTGTTACACATTGGATATCCGTTACCAAGTAGCTCACTCCTTTCAAGAACGTCATAAATAAAAAAAACTTGATTTTTCAGGAGAACCTTTTTAAAGTTAAAAAATATAATACAATGTACAATATTAAAAATAAATATCAAGCCACTTATTGAACTTTTTACCGTGCAACAGATCTTTTTAGGTAAAACCTAAAGGTTTTTTCTCCATTTGAAAAATATTTAGTATGTTAAAAAAAATAATTAAACAATACCTTTTCTTAAAAATGCAAAAACAACACTTTCTGCCCTATAGCGGGTAAATATTAAGTTAAAAATATGCCTCTTTTGCTGAGATATAGTACATTTTCTGGGCATTCCGAAAACATGCACAACTGAAATTGACGATTTTTGATTTACGACGTTCTTGAAAGGAGTGAGTGAAGTGTGTATTCACTAAATATTAACCATGTATTAGACACACCTTGATTTATTTTCTTCTTCGACCTCTTTTCGCGCTCAGATGGTGTTCAAAGTACGGCATTGGATTAACGCGGTGTTAACTTGTTCGCTAATTTCACGAGGGCAAATTGATAAGTCTAAATTGATAGTTATGGGAGTGGAATATATTTTATGATATGCAGATGATGTTAGTGAAGGAGCTCAGGGAGAAGGATATTACTCTTTTACAGGAAAGGAAATAAGGGAGGATTAGAAGGAGTAGAAAAAGGAAAAGGAGAACAGAATTATAAAAGCACTTCCTTAAGTAGAGAAAATAGTTTTATTGATTTACTTACTTTTTGAGGATTAACAGAATTGTAACAAAAACATGATATAAAATTGTAATATATCTTAGTAAAATACTGGTTTAAATCTCAATCACAAATGTTTCTAGTTAAAGACAAACATATATTAGTTGCTTTAAAATTATAATTAATTCAATAATACTACGAGTACTTTAGACTCATGTTATTATATATATATATATACATATATATATATATATATATATATATATATATATATATATATATATATATATATATATATATATATGTATATTTATATATATATATATATATATATATATATATATATATATATATATATATATATATATATATATATATATATATATATGTATATATATATATATATTTTTATATATATATATATATATATATATATATATATATATATATATATATATATAAATATACATATATATATATATATATATATATATATATATATATATATATATATATATATATATATATATATATATATATATATTTATATATATATATATATATATATTTATATATATATATATATATATATATATATATATATATATATATATATATATATATATATGTATATTTATATATATATATATATATATATATATATATATATATATATATATATATATATATATATATATATATATAAATATATATATATATATACATATATATATATATATATATATATATATATATATATATATATATATATATATATATATATATATATATATATATATATATATATATATATATATATATATATATATATATATATATATATATATATATATATATATATATATATATATATATATATATATATATATATATATAAATATAAATATATATATATATATATATAAATATATATATATATATATATGTATATATATATAAATATATATATATATATATATATATATATATATATATATATATATATAAATATATATATATATATATATATATATATATATATATAAATGAAGATGAATAAAGATTTTTTTCTTCGCAACAAATATATGGATTTGAAACAACAACAAACTTAAATATTCTACGAAACAAAAATTAAAAATTCAATACATATATCTATATATATATATATATATATATATATATATATATATATATATATATATATATATATATATATATATATATATATATATATATATATATATATATATATATATATATATATATAAATATATATATATATATATATATATATATAAATATTAATAAAAAAAATAATATCAATAAATTTTTATTCCAGTTTTACTAAGTGATGGGTGCAACACTTGGTCAGCCATATATGTTTTACAACATTTTTTTATATAATGAAATCAAAATTACAATGATTAAAAGAAAATGTTTTTTTTGGAGAAATGTAGTAGATGAAGATCAGCTCGCTGGCAAACGCAGCGCTGTGCTCCAGTGCTGCCACATCTCCAGCCCCCATCTGTGCTCCACAAGCCGCTTTGTGATGAGGTTGGAGCTCTTCATCAGCCTCCAAGCCTGCCACTCGGTGTCTTAATAACCCATCCCAATGTGGTAGGCGTGCTGTGGCAAACATACTACTCGCGCTGCTGTGTCGGTGTATATATACACATATTTAAATTAAGCGTCGTGTATAGTGGTGTGTTGAGACTGTTACTTAGCGATATAACCATGTCAAGATACTAGTATACGCTACTTGCTAACCAGACTCTGCTTCATGCTCCTCGTATTTTGTACTATGGGCTGGTACGCTGTACCCAAAATTATTTAATATGGGAATATCTGTGATACTTAGTATCTCTGCGTATTTCTGAACCCGGTGAGTCCTGAGCCGAGCGATATTTACCACGTCATGACTGACATCGACTTGTATATTTGTCTATTTTCATCATTTGTATCTAATAATCCAATAGACTAAGAAAGAGATAGCTTTACAATATACAATGTAAAACGACTGACCGGCAAGTCATTGATAAGCTAAAATTAGTTTTATGTTTTATGTTTAATGTTATCGCTGGTTATATTGGTTTGAAACAGATTAGTGAGATTTGACTAGTGGCTAGTGGCTAGTATATTGTACGTATTACAGCTCCATACAAGTATCATGATTTAATGATCTCTTGACGTATGATAGTATTTGTACCTGTGACTGATATACTAGGAACACCTCTAGTCGTGTGTGTCAATGTCAAGTGTATCCATGTAGTTGATCATAAAGAGGTCATGGCACGATTGATGGGTGCATTAGTGACCGCTTTTGTATTGTACTTTGTACTGCAAAGAATAGTACAAAGTACAATACAAAAGCGGTCCTACTGGAAATAATTTGGCGAGTCTACTCCGTCTCGGTAGGATATTGAAATTGATAGTAGAAAGGAGGAGTGCACAGTCTATTCGCTGTGTCAGGATTTCGTGAGTAAATATTCGTCTGGAAATGCTTGCTGTTTTTGTTAAGTCGGAAATAGGAGGTGAATATTTTATTTACTATGCTTGTTGTCCGTGTATTTTATAAATTCATCTTGTATATGTTCAACACTGTCTACGGATAGGTACTTTACACTGAGGTTTCCACATTATCGAGACATATTCCAGTGGACTTCTGGATAATGAGTAAAAAAATATGTAAAATACATATTGCAGATTCTAAAAGAAAGTATTTTGTAGTACAATCAATAGCCCGCAACTTAATTTTTGATCAATGGTAATACCAGCAGATATGACGATTAGTCTGGACAGCGACAATTGTGAAAACGAACACAAGATTTGTTTTATTTTTTGACATTTCAAACTGGATGAAAAAGAATATGGAAGTCCGTTAACGCCCAGACTTCCACATCTATGTTAAGATGTCAAAAATAACTCCTAATCGGAGATAATCCATATTTGTGAACAAGTATTTGGACACACTCAAAATGTTGTAAATAAAAATTAACTTCTCAAATTATAAGCTAAAATAAAAAAATGAAAAGGATATTTTCTAGCGTTTCTCATGTATCTGATTATAATCTAAGATTCGGACCTCACATACAAATTAAAGAGTTTCTGCTCAATAAAAAGCTTCTTTCATCTCACCATAGATGTCTCCAGTGAAGTTGTAGTGAATTTTAGCACTATGTTTCGAATTTGAATATATATATATATATATATATATATATATATATATGTATATTTATAAATATATATATATATATATATATATATATATATATATATATATATATATATATATATATATATATATATATATATATATATATATATATATATATATATATATATATATATATATATATATATATATATATATATATATATATATATATATAGTGTGGTTGTCAATCATGGGTAAAATTGGTGAATGCTACACATGTGTAAAGTGATCACTTAAACCAGCCTATGACGGTCGTTATCCCCGTAAATGCCCAGACTTCCATATGCCGATATGTTGAGATGTCAAAAAATAATGAAAAAAATACGTGTTTAGTCATATTTTCTAATTTTGTTTTTACCTTATGTTTTTATGTTTTCTCATTTGTTTATATAAAATATGCTTTTTATGCCTATTTATTATACCTGTGTATTGTTTTTATATTTTGCCATGTTTTAGTTTTGGTTATTTTTAAAAATTTTTTTTTAAACTTCATTATTTGTGTTCCAGTCTTGTTAACCGTAATCTTATGTCCTAACATGAGAAATAGAAATTACTCATCGGGAATATTAAATAAATGCCTTTTGTAAGTAATATATTTTGAAAAATAAATAAATAAAAATTAATAGACGAATAGTTTCGATTCCTTTACTATTCTTTTACTAAAAAAAAACTAAGCATCATAATATAGTTTTTTTGAAAAAATGTCGAAAGCTTTAAATAAAGCTATTTCGAAGCAATTTCTTCAGGTCCATTGGATAAAAGTCAACTACACTCTCATTTTTATTGGCTAACCTTATCGATAAGACGAGATATGTAGATATTTTGTGTCGAAGACTTTGGATGTCGAACGATGCGGAACAAAAGGACGGCCATTTTACAAGGAGCTCAGAGCCGAAGAAAGATATCTGCAAATATGGCAAATTTAAGAAAGAAGGTTTATATTATAATAAAGATATTCATTTGTGTCGCCCAGTTTCAAAATCCGCCAGATCCAATTTTATAAGATTTAAAAATAAATACTGTATCGGAATGCCAATTATGGGTTTTTATTGTTTAAAATATTTATATACCTACTTGAAAACCCTGGTAAAATACTTAAAAACAGCGTTGTATTTCAAATTCCGCTATATTCATGAAACTTGCCTTCTGAACCATATCGGCCAATCAGCGATCGGGGATAGGTCAAAAATTAAGATTACGTCATTATCGGTTTGTGTCTCGTGTTTTTTTTAAATACTGAAAAAAATGGGAACATTCTCTATTTCATAATATTTTATCTAAAGATAGACAAATCTTTGAAACATAAATGTAACCCGGAGAATTTTGCATTTTTTTGTAAAATCGACTTACATGGATCTGGCGGATTTTGAAAGTAGGCGACACATTTATTGAGCTCGTGTAAGGATTTCATAATATGTAGGGGCTTTTTGAAAAGTACCCATTAGAGGTAAGAAACTATATTTGTATTTAATATTTTTATTATTATCTATTGATTTCCTTCCTCGAAGGTTACAATCTTTGTAATGATTGGTTTGCTTCTTTAATGGTCAGTATCCACTCTTCTCTATCCTGCGCTCGTCTCTTCAACTCGGCGAACCCGCTATAACGCATATCGGAGATATTTGGTCCATGTAGGTTAAGAGGGTCGTCCTCTGTAGTTTGTGGCTTCGCACATGCCTTCCGTAATCGTAAGAAGCAGGCCTGGGTATCATATATTATGTCCTATTCAATTGGCTCGTTGTTGTATTAATTTATTTAGACTTTAAACTCTTTAATTTTTATGTGAGGTCCGTTTTACTAACGAGAAAAAATAAAACACATCTTTTTTAGTTGAGTCGCTTTTCCTCTGATGTAAAGTGTGACCATTCTCTTTTAGTGAGCGTTCTTTTTACGAATTTTGAAAATGTTCTCTTCGAAAATTGAAGTTTATTATCTATCCCCTTTTCTATGGTCGAACATTGGAACGTGTTTTTATGTCGACTTGTTTATGGTCTACGGTACTTGTTCAGCCATTTTTAGAAATCTGTTTCGGAAGGCGATAAGAATTTCATTCGCGCGAATACAAAATGCGAGCCAACGGTATAATATACCTTTGTATTCACAGATATTTCTTTATGCGCATGCATAATAAAAGTTTATTTTTTACTTTAAAGCCTAGTATTCGTTAAATAGCAACTTAATTTTCCTTAAGCCTAGGCAACATTTGACGTGATTTAATTTTTTTTTTAAATACCGTTTTTGTATTGAAAAAATAAGTTATTTTTCGAAATAAAAATACGATTTTATAAAGAAAAAAGTTGCTGAAAGGAAAGAAGTTAGAAAAAAAAATAATTTTTTTTCTATTTATTCTCTAAAAAAAAGTCAAATTCCAATATACATGTTATTGAAATGCTATTTAGTCAATGTCTGATAGATTTAGTAGTAAACAAGACATTTTGACATGATGAAGAATTCTTTAAAAAACATATTTTATGTTTATTTATAATTTTTCATAATTTTTTTTTTAATGTAAAGAGAAATATTTGTGTTTTTCTTATTTACACAAATATTTCAATTTCATACTATTTCTGTGAGCCTAAGTGGCTTATTATTAGAAAAAGGTATCAAATTGTGGTAAAGTGGGTTCGATCAGAAGCTCTGACTTGAGAGAAAAAAATAATATGATTTAAAGGAAGTTATAAAGACATGAAAAAATCTTGTACAATATAATTTTTTGAAAAGTTTTTTTCCTTGTAATGTTCAAATGCAATTGATGTCGATTTTATAATATTCGATTATCATTCCGAATTATTTCTTTGATATCTTTATAAAGTTCTTTCCTAAGGGGATAGTTCGATTTTGTTTAATTGAATGTTGGGCTTGCGGAACTTTAATTTCCACGTTCATCGTAGGGGGTTGTTTTTACAGAATAAGGGTGATGTATATTTATATAGTGAAGTTCTAGTGATTCATGAACAAGGTTTCTAAATTGGTTCATATATATAGAACTTCCAAGAATTTGAGTAGTGTGGTTGTCAATAATGGGTAGAATTTGTGAATGTTACACGTGTGTAAAGTGATCACTTAAACCAGCCTATGACGGTCGTAAGCCCCGTAAATGCCCAGACATCCATATTCTTCTTCATCTTTGATGAGATATCAAAAAATAATATATTTATATAAAGAAAGATTTAAAGTAATTTTAAAACAAAGTTACAGTCACAGTTTCATGACTGATTAATACTATTATTAATTAATACTATTAAACAGTCTAATTAATACTATTAATCAGTCTTGATAAAGAAGCGGTTAGCTTCGAAACCGGCAGACATTATAATTAAGTCATAATAAAATATTTATAGTGATTTCAAAACAAAGTTACATTTTATTATAAGAAAAAAATGTTAAATCGACGATATCAATATATGATAAGAAACGCAGTGATTCATTTTAGGACACACTATATATTGTAAATAAGTAAAAAGGAGAACAGGATCTTGTACTGTGTAAGGCAGTCAGAGTATGTCGAGACATTTTCTCTGTTTACTTGCAGAAAACTTTTAACGATAAGCCATTTAATTAAATTGTGGTAAAAGTTTACAATCTACAAAGCTCAGCGCTGTAAAAATAAAGGCTTTAATCACCGGCGCGTGAAAGTGAATTGTACAATTAAAAGATTTTATTTTGAACTTTGAACAAATCGCTTACACTAAAAATTAATTAAATCTGTATCTTATAAAGTCGATTTGATTGAAATTCACTGTATATCTTATTATAATTTATTTATATTGTCTACTAGTTTCGAAGCAAAAAGCCAAAATTTTGGGGAAGTATAGCAGAGGAAGTATAGTCTTTATAAAATATTTATTAATGTAAAACTATTTTGAAAGTAACGAAATGGAAAATTATAAAGTTAGAGCTTAGAGCTACAAATATTGATTATAACATAAAATCAATTTCAGAAGTTTTAAAACTAAAGAGAATTAAATATATTGACTTAAAAGATGTATTTTTATAAAGTAAAGGTATAATAATAATTATCATTATTATAATATATATATATATATATATATATATATATATATATATATACATATATATATATATATATATATATATATATATATATATATATATATATATACATATATATATATATATATATATATATATATATATATATATATATATATATATATATATATATATATATATATATATATATATATATATATATATATATATATATATATATATATATATATATATATATATATATATATATATATATATATTTATATATAAATATATACATATATATATATATATATATATATATATATATATATATATATATATATATATATATATATATATATATATACATATATTTATATATATATACATATATATATATATATATATATATATATATATATATATATATTTATATATATATATATATATATAAATTCCAGCCTACGCCAACGTAAATGATAAATTTGGTTATTGTATAGGATTAAGGGTCTCAGTTCATATATAAGGGTAAATTTACGTTTGTACATATTGTGAAGGGTACCTGACCACAGCAAGTATGCTCCGTGTTAAAGCGATTGTTAGCTGAAGTGATAGTCTGCGTGGGCGTGACAGTGACACACAGCAGCCTTCAGACTGGCATGTATTACAATATCACGAAAGTAAGGTAAGCAAACCCCCCTATAACGTGGAGATAGGTACCGCGTTATCGGAGGAAATGTTATAGGGTGTTAATTTTTAATCAGATACTGGATTATTCACCCTACAGGCATGTATTACAATATCACGAATATAAGGTAAGTAAATCCCCTATAACGGGGAGATAGGTACCGCGCTATCGTAGGATATGTTTTATGATGTGAATTTAAAAAAAAATGTTGAGGTCCTCACCAAAACGTTACATTTTCATTATAAATAATTTTAATTAATCAGGAATTCTAGCTTGTAAAATTGTTACGTTTTGGTGCGATTTAATGATTTCATATCGGTTTAACACAGGATTGATCACGTTTTATCGCAACTTTAATTAAGATTTCGATAGAATACAGTAAACAGAACAGATGTGCATTTTTTATTTTTTTTATTTTTATTTATTTTTATTTTTTATTTTTTTACAAAAATACATTTTTGAAATAGGTAAATATACAGAACATCTTATATATAACGTTTCTACCTCTCTAATAAAGTAGATACTTGTGTTTAGAGAGGGAGTTCGTTTCACATTTATTTTTATTTTTTTTATAAACTAAGTAAATTAAAACAAAGTAAATTAAAATTAAAAATAAAAAATTAACAAGGTAAATTAAAAATTAAAAATAAACATTCTTTGGTATGGAGTCTAGGAAGGGGTGAGTCTTAAATATTTTTTAATTTTAGTTTTAAAAGTTTGATAATTTTTTATAGATTTTAAGTTTTCCGGAAGTTTATTAAAGTTTTTTTTACCTATGTACGTATAATGGTTTAACGCTGCTGTTGTTTTACATCTGTGCAAAATTAAATTATTAGAATATCTAGAGTTACTTGAATTTTGCACTTCAATTGTTTTTTCTTTAAAAGTTTGTAAGATAGCGGCTTTATTAAAAATTTCTTCAATAGTTGGTATATTAAGTTCTTCAAATACTAGTTTTTTCTGGGCTTTTTAAGAATTATTTTTGCAATCTTTTTTTGAATAATAGAAAGTGATTTTAAGTTTGTCTTATAAGCTCCTCCCCAGCCTATAATTCCATACTGCAGAATTGATTGTATTAAAGCATAATAGACTGTTTTTATAAGTTTTAGAGATAAAATATTTCTTAGTCTAATGAATACATAAATAAGTTTCCTAATTCTTTTGACCATAGTGGCTATTTGTACTTTCCACTTCAAATTACTATCAATTATAATGCCTAGGTACTTAATATTATTCGCTTTAATGGATTTTTGTGCAATATTGGAAATGCAACTTTTGGTTGGACCTCCACAATTGTATTTATACATAAATGACTGAAATGAGTAATTTAAAATGAAAATCTTCTTCTTTTAACCCTTATCCGCACCCAATGTTGCATAGGGCACTGCATCATATTGACGCAGTGTTATCTTGACAGATGAAGGCAAGGTGATCACTCTTGCACTTCAGGGACCAGTACAGGGTTGTATTGAATAAATATTACAGGTTGAAATCACAATTATTTATTTTTCCTCTCCGTGGGAATCGAACCCTCCAGCACGGTTGCTAAACACGCTAAGCATTACACCGCGAAGGAGAAAATTTAAATACAAATTGAAAACATCAACTCCCTTTGTTGTATGTTCCTTCTAATAACGCGGTTTTTATCTCAACGTTATAGGAGGGTTTACTGTGCTTCATTCAGGGTTGACAACCTAATCGTATTTCAGGCTTTCGAGGCATATAAATTAGTCTTATTTCCAGCCAAATACAACGTTGTACCTACTTACTTAATTATTTTTATTACCGATGTTAATTATGTATAGTAATGTCTTCGGGGGTTTTAGTAGGCAGGAAAGGTCTGAGTCCACTGTCGGAAGAACATATTCGGGTTTTAATGGGTTTTTCTGATTCTTCCAGGAATTTGGGAATAACGTTTTCTAAGAATGGAAAAAACTTATGACAAATAAAGGAAGGAGAGTAAATTCGGGAAACAGCGTAAATGATGCACTGAATTTTTTCACTACATGAAAAATATATTCTGCAACGACAAAAATGAAATATATTCAGTATCAATCTAAAGCTTTGATAGAAAATGGTTGAGTGCTATATTATTTTTTGACGCTCATCA
Organism: Brachycentrus maculatus; assembly: GCF_059751285.1. Taxonomy (NCBI): domain Eukaryota; kingdom Metazoa; phylum Arthropoda; class Insecta; order Trichoptera; family Brachycentridae; genus Brachycentrus; species Brachycentrus maculatus. The sequence continues at coordinate 252,765 of NW_028281822.1, forward strand.
AAGATTAAGAAGAATATGGAAGTCTGGGTATTTACGGGGCTGACGACCGTCATAGGCTGGTTTAAGTGATCACTTTACACACGTGTAATATTCACCAATTCTACCCATTATTGACACAATCTACTCAAATTCTTGGAAGTTCTATATATATGAACCAATTTTGAAACATTGTTCTTGAATCACTAGAACTTCACTAGAGACTTCTATTGGTGAGATGAAAGGAAGCTTTTTATTGAGCAGAAACTCTTTTATTAGTATGTGAGATCCGAATCCTGGATTAAAATAACACACATGAGACACGCCGGAAAATATCGTTTTCATTTTTATTATTTAAGATTGTAATTTGACCAGATAATTTATTCACAACAAATGTAAATGTTTTTGCCCCGTAAATGCCCAGATTTCCATATTCTTCTTCATCTTTGATGAGATGTCAAAAAATAATATAAAAATAACACCTGTAATTGGAGATAATCCAGATTTTGTGAACAAGTATTTGGACACACTCAAAATGTTGTTAAGTGCTATGTCTGCATTTGTGGTCAGTACTTCTTTACGGAGTTGAATCATGGACCCTAAAAGTAATATGAACCGCACTATGAACCGAATGGAGACATTTAAAATGTGGCTACATTGTAGAATACTGCGCATTCCATGGGCCGATATGGTCAGCATAGAAAATGTGCTCCAAAGAGCAAGAGCAGGGAGACAGTTGCTGACTGATATCAAGGTCCGGAAGGTATCCTATCTGGGGCATGTGCTAAGAGGAGAGAAGTACGAGCTATTGTACCTAATCGTAAAAGGCAAAATAGAGGGTCGACGAGGTGTGGGCAGAAGGCATATCTCTTGGCTCCGGAATATACGAGATTGGACGGGGATCAGGACCGTCGAGGCGCTGTTGAGAGCCGCTCAGGACAAGGGCAATTATTCTCAAGTGATAGTCGACGCCAAGGGACCTGATATCAGAAGAAAAAATATACTTTAGCGAAAAAATCGCTTGTGTAGTATGAATTAATAGACGCGGGAAGAGTTTCGTCAAACCAGGACAAACCAGTTTACGTGTGTTTTCAATATAGGTAATACATTTTCCAAGTTGATTTGATTTGAGTCATTTTATTAAACCGTAGACATGTTTTCACGTGTCACAATATGATCAAGTATGTGAGTCTGGAAATGTCTATGTACACGGGTGGTTTTTAAGTTCGTGGAATGAGTTGCGATATGAGAAAATACGGTATTTTTTTTTCATTAAAATCTCGGACATCAAATGCATCTATTACATCTTTGAATATATTTATGTATTATTTAAATACGCCTAAACCCACAGTACACAACAGAGTCCTGGTTCCAACCCTAATGGACGGAGGTGAAGCTTGGCGTTTTGGCAAAATAATGGAGGAAGAGACTTTTTTATTATTTTTTTTTTTTGCAGAGACCCACCAAGCCACCTTGTGTGTCTTGTCGGTGGTCTTAACTTAATTTAGTCAATGCGATCATCCATCAGACGAATGAGCAGCAAAAATGATATATGATAGATGTTCAAATGGTGAAATAAGGAAAAAATGCAAATCTGAGAAAAGCATTATCTATAAAATTATAAAAAGTGTGTTGAGATGGTTTGGATATGTGGAATGAATGAATAAGGAAAGAAGAGCATAACAAATTTATGCAAATGAAATCGGAAAAAGGAGTAGAATAGACCGAGGAAAATATTTCATGATCAAGTATTTCAAATACTTGAAAGTGAAACACACATTTTTAAATTTTATTTGTAACTCTTTTTTCAGTCTTGCATTTTTTCTTAATTTAACTTTTCGAATATCATGCATCGTTTTGCCGCATATTCACTTGTGAGACCGCATTTCGATCAGTCTACTTTCATTTTTCTTTTGACAACTTCATGCTTCACTTACATAAATTAGGGTTTCTCCATATTATATTTTCACAATTTCACATTTCGCTCACTCCTTTCAAGAACGTCATAAACCAAAAAACGTCAATTTTTAGTTGTGCATGTTTTCGGAATGCCCAAAAAATGTACTATATCCCAGCAAAAGTGGCATATTTTTAACTTAATATTTACCCGCTACAGGGCAGAAAGTGTTGTTTTTGCATTTTGAAGAAAAGGTATTGTTTGAGTTTTTTTGACGTATACTAAATATTTTTCAAGTGGAGAAAAAACGTTTAGGTTTTACCTAAAAAGATCTGCTGCACAGTAAAAAGTTCAATAAGTGGCTTGATATTTATTTTTAACACATTGTATTATATTTTTAAACTTCTAATAATCGTTCTACTGAAAAATCAAGTTTTTTGATTTATGACGTTGTTGAAAGGAGTGAGCGATTTGTCCGCCTCCGTGGTGTAATGGTCAGCAAGCTCGACTACCGTTCTGGAGGTCCGGGGTTCGATTCCCAAGGAGGGTAAAATAAATATAAGTAATTTTTTTACTGTAATATTTATTCAATATTATTACCCTGGACTGGTACCTGAAGCGGAGGGCTGATCACCTTTCTTTCATGTGTAAACGATCAAGATAACACTGCGTTTATATGACGCAGTGCCGTATGCATCATTGGGGTGCGGATAGGAGTTTTATTTTTATTTTATATATTTTCACATAACATTACATTTATATTTTGTTAAATTATATATTTTTTTGTTTTTATATAATATAAATATTTTTTGAGCCTTATTAAATAAAGTATGCCTACAATTTAAAAACTGAGTCCTTGTCATTTCGCGAATATTGAAAACTACCCTCGTACATACAATATTTGGGTAATATTCTATTGGTCAACACAGGGCATAGTAACTCGATACTACTATTGTGCGATGAAAGTGGATTGTATTATAATGTAAAGCGCCTGACACGTTTGACATTGGATTTGTGGAACCAACAGATTGAAAAATACAGAAATCGTTTGATCTTTTTAATAAAATTTCACTTAATATTTAAAATTTGCCAAGTTGCTGATAATACAATATTTTTAATTTTTTATATATATTTTTTTGAGATGAAAAATAATAAGAAAAATACTCCTATAGTTGAAGATAATCCAGGTTAATGAACAAGTATTTGGAGGCACTCAAAATGTTGTAAATATAATATTTGATACTTTCGTAATTTTGTGGTAATATGTTTCCATTTTAATTTAATTTTACTTGGTATACATCCATATTTTTAAAAATGTATTGTGATACGTGTTTCGATGCATTTCGTATCATTTTCAAATATCATATATGAAGCTGAAGACGTTGAAGAATGAAGAGGGGAATCATTTAATAGATATTGTAATTGATAAGTGTAAGTCCCTCTCCAAGCACAAGAGCACAGTCTCTTTTATGGAGAGGCACAGCGAATCGAAATATAAAAGTTCTCCGTATGTATAAATGATTCAAATGTATTATGTTATAAACAAAAATGTAAATATATTAAATGAATAAAAAAAATAAAAACACATTTAATAACAATAACTTAGAAATCCTAAAACATTTTGGAACAACAGAAATTCATAAAAAATCAAAAATAATAAATTTACATATTAAATATTAAAATTTTCACTGATTTTCAGAGTCTACTAAATTGTATTTTATTATAAAAACACATGAAAATGTTTTTTTTTGGCAATTGTTTCACCTTGTTATTCACATTTAAAAAAAACCTCATAATTAACAATATGAAAAATGACTAAAACCTCCCCATTTTTTCCCATGTTCCCACTGGTAAAATATAGATAATAATAAATAAATAAATATAAGAAGCAGCTCCCACCCTCTCTTTACCCTTCAACGTCCCAAGGACACAACACTAAAATTTAGACTCAGCTTTACATACGGTGTTTGAAAATGATGCGGAATGCATCGAAACAAGTGTCCCTATACATATAAATAATAAATTAGCTTTTTTTACCTATAAAAATGATAATGAAAAATATTTAATGCCTTTTAAGTTTTCTCTCGAATGTTAGTAAGGTAAGATATTAATGCAGTTTAATCAAATATTTGAATTTCTTCCCCTCAGATGCAGTTTTAATATTTACCTCGTGGCTTGTTTCACAGATCTAAGTTATATTATATTCCTATTGTAATGGGTTTGTTCTTTGGATTTAAAAGGAAATTTCTGAGTAAAGATGGAATAAAGTAGTCAGTAAGCGAGAACTGAAGAGAAAAAGACTTTCGAACTTATCTGTTTGCCTTTCGTCTGCTCTAAGATGTTGAATGCGAAAAATTTTACTTACTATTTTGATACATTTTTTTTGAGGGACGTGATCATCCAGGGTTCGATTCAAAATGAAATACTTTTTTAATATATTTTTTTAAATATTGTTTCATATAATTACAGATTCATGCAGATTTTCGTAGTACGCAAAGAACCAAGGAAGCCGTGATATATGTATTATGTACGTTCTTCTCCATCTTGTTCCTCATTACTGAGGGTTGTGACCCTTGTAGAAGCAATGATTCTTCTCCAGTTATCCCTTGACTGCGCTGCACGTAGCGCTCCAACCACCGAGGTGCCTGCTGCTGCCTTAACTTGATCGGTATTCCTCTCCCTCTCTTCCGATCACAACCAGTTGCTAAGTGCAACGTGTCCAAAGAACTAAGGAATCCGTCGTGTACAGACATTGGACAGAGTCAAGCCATCCAAGTGTAACTCCTGATGAATGGACTCGTTGGTGCGTCTAGCTGTCCATGGAATTCGGAGTATGCGCCTCCAACACCACATTTTGAAAGCGTCAATTTTTCACCTTTTCTGCTGCTTTTATGTACATACAAATATCATAAGAACGAAGATATTAGTAAAGTGTATCTGAACTAGGGATATGTAAAAAATTTCATTGATTAATTCGGCAGTCACTTTGTGGTAAAATCTATGCTCTTTATCAGGCATGTCAAACTCGCGGCCCGCGGGTATTTTTTTTGCGGCCCGCGGATATATTTTTCATTTATTTTAATTGTTTATTGAAATAATTTTTTTGTACAGGAACATATGATATTCTCTTACAAAATCATAAAGTAAAATCTACTGTACCTCATGTGACTATCTTTGATACTAAATTATTCACTTAAGGCAAGATAAAAATGAAAATGAGATTTTTGAGTTTTTTGATGCGGCCCGCCAGGATACACAAAATACCTTATGCGGCCCTTGGTGCCTTTTGAGTTTGATGCCTCTGCTCTTTATTATACTTTTTTTTATGTAATTACGTTATTAGAATTAAAGAAAATAGTATGTAAAAAATAAAGGCAAAACTTAAAAAGTAAAATAAAGAGACTTCAGGGTTTTCAGCCAAGATTAATTTTATAATTATTAGGGTTGTAGATAAAGAGCGGGAAACGGAAGGGGTATTATAACGGGGGCTAATTACTGCTTAAAAAGACAGCGTTCGTTGGTTTCCTAACGCAATTAGTGTTAATGTCAACACTGCGCTGCATTTTCGTAGGAAGTGCTTTTGTTTTATTTGCATTGCATTAAATTTAATTAAGCATTGTTTATTTAGAAATAAAACAACAAAACAACTTTTCGTGCATTTTGCTACTTGAAAGATTTTACTAGGGGTAAATAAACTCGCAGAATGCTAATGAGATACGACTAGTTTCGACGGTAAAATACTCCCATTTACGATGTTTTATTTTTTAATTTTTTGATCCTACCCATAGCGTTGCAAAAGGTATTCGGCTGTCCAAACTTAAAACACAGTAAGGGACATTTTTTTGAAGAAGTTTTTTTGTTGCAATTTCGGATAAGTAGAATCTACTTAGTCCAAAAAAGCAAAAAAAACGTACTACAAAAAATGTCCCTTACTGTGTTTTAAGTTTGGACAGCCGCATTGTTGTGTATACTATACAAACTATTGCAGTAAACTTTTTTTCAACTCCATTTTGTCTGTCAAAAACGTATGTACATAAATATTGTAGTCCTACAGGAGAAAGTGACCAAGTGCATGTTTTTACAAAAACGTGATCATTGACTATTTGATATATTACTAGCTTACTATTGCCCTGAAAACATCCCAAAGGATTTTAAACTTGGAAGTATAATATATTGACCTGGTAAAAATGACTAACTGCACTGATATTTATTTTGTTGCTAAGCAAAAGTGACTTTAATGGCCTTCCTAAACATTTTACCTTTTGTCAGTTGGTCACTTTCTCCTGTACGACTACGATATATATGTACCTTTTTAATGCAAAATGAGCTGATTTTATAATTTACATAATTTTGAGTGTGTCCAAATACGTGTTCATAAAATCTGGATTATCTCCAATTACAGATATTATATTATCGTCAGCCCCGTAAATGCCCAGACTTCTATATTCTTCTTCATCTTTGGTGAGATGTCAATTTTTTTTTTCTATTATTTATTTTTTTAGGAATTCTGATGTAAAACTTTGCTTTGGTTTAGTAAAGTAAAAATAATTTATATTAAATTAAATAATTTTTGTGTTTTATTGTGAAACATAAATAAGAATCCTGAAAAATGAAGATTCGAAGAAGTGGCACTCAAATACCTGAGGGGGTAGATTTTCGGAAAATTCATAAAAGTGGAAATATCTCGAAAACGAAGGCACTTTTACGGAGATCATATTTTAATTTTTTGGTGAGTCATGAGCTGGCCTAATAAATAGTAGAGGTTTCCTATATAGTTATCATAACTAAATTATCAGTAATTAAATAAAAATAATGGTCTTATACAAGTGTTTTATTTATAAATTTAAAGCAATATTACCCTGGACTGGTACCTGAAGTGAAAGGCTGATCACCTTTCCTTCATATGTTAACGATCAAGATAACACTGCATTTATATGATGCAGTGCCTTATGCACCATGGGGTGTGGGTTTGAAGAAGAAAGAATTATTTCTTGAATGTTTTCCGCAGATACTTTGTGACACATTTTATAAACTTTATAAAATTAAACAACTTTGTTTTAACCACTTTTTTATTATTATAAATAAAAAATAAGCAATGCACAGTAAAAATAAAATTTGGGATTTTTTACTAGGTATGTAATTTAATATAAGTATTTTAATGTTTTAAAATTTAATAAACCCTGCTGATGTCAAGGTTCTTGTCGAAACCGGTAGGCTTAAGGGTACTAATAATACAAAAAGTGGTTAAAACCAATTTGTTTAATTTTATAAAGTTTAAGAAATAATTAAGTTATTCCACAAAGTTCATGCCAAATCAATGTATAATATATTTCCAATGGTTGAAAGATTAAATGAAATTACGAAAACTTAGTTTTGTCGTGTACAAAAATTGCACATGTTTTATTTTAATAAACAGTTGTCAGGAATTTACGAATGTTCTTTGAATTACGTCACAGATTGAAGAAAACCCGGATCGATATTTTTCTACAGCTTACAACCGTCCTAGTAAAGTTAGCGGCATCTTTTAATTGATTTAAAAGTTCATTTCGCATAAGCCTTATCCGCAGGGTTGAACCTAATCAAATGGGAAATGATAAATAATGTTGTTAGTTAGTTTTCAGCATTTGACGGGAGGGGGATGTATGCTCTGTGCCGGGAAAATTAATGAAAGGGAAATCGGTCAATCCAGGAATGTGGAGGAAAGTTGGGTTCTCCCGACATTCCCACGGGAATAATAAATCAATCATTAAATTCTTTAGATAAATTGTTCGTTTCTTTATCGATTCCCACCAAATATTAATATGACGTGGTAACTTAAGGTTAAAGTACGAAGTATTAATCTTTGAGCGTGGTGTGAGTAATACCATATATCGGTAGTGTAAAGGTCAAATATAATATCATTCAATTTTTTCATTTCTTAACCTGTCCGGGAGTATGGACATAAATGAGCGTCAGTGCAAATTTTCCTTAAAGGAGTATCGACGTTAATGAACGTCGAAGTACGCCTGTCAGTTAGTATGGTGTAACTTGTATAGCAATGACATCTGTGGATATTTGTGTGTAATTTTGTCATAATTGAAAAATATTTCGAATAGGTGTTTTTCTAAAAAAAAATATGTTAATATAACTTCTATCTTCATAATACATCGATTTAATGAAAAAAAAATTTTTTTTCATGTTAAAAGAACCCACTCCCCAGAGAAAATCGGAAGTCAATTTTTGTACTCCCGGAAAGACTAAGGTTGTTCCACAAAATGTCTAAAATAGTCTATTCCATAATCTGGCAAAAGAATAAAGCTGTAGATGCAATACTTATTTAGTTTTCTTAAGATATGTATATATAAAAATACATAAAACAAATAAGTTATTTAATTTCACAAGTTTGTTTTTGTTCTCCTGTAAAATTTGGTCTGAGACAGATATACCCCATTGCCTTTACACTACCGATATAATAGCGTATATTAACTTTCTTTATCAATTTGTTTGTTTATTGCAACTATCTAGTTCATACATTTCAAATATGATTGACGTAGAACGCCATTTGCAAAAATGATAACATCTTCCGATAGAGTGATTAATTTTGTGCCAACCTGGAGTACACTTTTTTTTTTACAAAATATTTTTTTTTTACAAGTTCTAAAAATGGGAATTTAAAGTTATTTACAAAAGGACATTTCACAAGTTACGAAATTTAAGGTATCAGAATCGTCCATTTTAAAAGAAAAAACATTTTTTCTTCACTATATACACCAATACTTGTACTGTATTTTCTCAGCATTTCTTCTCCATATTATAATAGATAAATTTAAACGTTGTTTTTCATTCACAGATGATTTTTATTAGCGTATTTTTTATTGTTATTGTACATATTTTTATTAATATTGTTAAAGAAATTGCCGGTAAATATGTATTTTTAAATATTTAGGTTCATACTATTTTAGTAGGACTAAGTGGCCCATTATTAAAAATAAGAATCAAGATATATTAGACTGGGTTCGTAAATATTCCATAACACTAAACACGCCACCACAACCCGGCACTGGCTGGCGTTATGCATAAAGTAACCAGTTCACTAATTTTAAGGATAAAATAAGTTGTGTATAGGTTTTGCCCCCTTTTTGCAAACAGACCCATTTCAAATTTAGTACTATTTTCTGAAATATGAAACATCAAGAATACTCCTATTTACATATTTTAGAATAGTTATCTGCTGCGGTAACACCTTATTTTATCTTATCTTTTTTCGGGTCCATATTATAATGCAAATACAAGATAACAAAATAAAGCAACACGTGAATAGTGCCTTGATGTTCATCATTATAATTCTTCATTGAATACTATTGTAACAAAAAACGCGCTAAGAGTATCTGAAATGAAGACTCTTAGGAGCATATCTGGCAAGAGTCTACGAGATAGAACAAGGAACACCAGGATAAGAGAGATATAAGAGATAGAAGATGTCGTTAGGTGGGGAAGGTGACGAAGAAGACAACGGTATGGGCATGTGAGGAGAATGGAACTGTCCAGACTCTCCCATATTGCACTGGACGGCTAACCCCAAGGTAAATGACTCCCGGGCAGACCACCAAAGAGATGGATTGACAGCTGAGAATCGACATCGCTAATCCTGTCTCAAAAATATGCTATAAGGCCTACAAAAAGAAGAAGTGGAAGAAGATTACGAATTTTCTTGAATTTACACGTTCGTTTAGAAATTTCTATTCAACTTGTAATTGAAAAAAAAACATATTACACATATAATAATAATATTTAATAATCCCGATGACTAATTTTTATTTCTCATTTTGGGACATGGGATTAAGGTTAACAAGACTGAAAGACAAATAATAAAGTTACAAAAAAGATTTTTTTTAAATAACCAAAACTAATACATGGTAAAATATAAAAAATAAACATGCATAATAAATAGGTATAGAAAGCATATTTAAAAGAAATAATGAGAAAATCATAAGATAAGAAGCATATTTAAAATAAACACACGAGGAAATATAAAAAATTGAGACAATATAATAAATGATTTGTAGAATCTGATTTCTGTAGATTTGTGGAAATGACATTGTTTTATACTTGGAAAATTTTAATATTTATGGTGATAGGGCAAGATATGTTAAAAAACTAACTAATAATCACTCCGCTTCCCCGCACGGGTAGGCAAAAAGAATAGATCGCCAACACAACTGTCTTTGCAAACAATCCTCTTTAATTCCAACCTGGCCATTTTCGAGTATTTGAAATACTTGGTCATGCCCAGTTATCCTCAATTTTTAAATAAACGTATTTTAAAGGTTTTTTTCTTTTTTTTTCTTTATGTGAAAATAATTTTGATTAGAGCAAACAAAGTTTTAATGGTGGCATGGATAGTTTTTAGCTTTACGATGGATTAAAATTAAAAATAAATTTTCTTATTAAATTATATTTGAAAAACTTTTTATCACTTGATTACTATATTGTTTCTACTATTTTTGGAACCTATATGGATGCTTATAATGAATATGAACCCGTAGGAAGCATCTGTATCTTTCGAAACTAGTCGTATCAATTTAATATTCAAGTGGTAAAAAATAAGCGTTTTATTAACAATTAAATTATATCTTACTTCAAAGTTAATGCTAAAACAATAAATAAGATAAAATTTTCCATTTTTATGAAACAATCGTCAGCAATTTTAAACCGTACTAAAAAACTACATCGCATTTCGTATTTCAGTTTTCATAAAAATTCAATCAGTTATAAATATAGTATTTTATATGCACTAAACGCCAAACTGATTGATTTATACTTCGATAGCCTTATGAATTTTAAGGAGGAATTTTTACGACGAAAAATAGCCGAATGGAAAAATTCATGAAAGATTTCTGACTGATTCCGATTTCAAAGAATTTTCGGGTCATTTTATAACAATCCATTGACCATTTCAGCCGATAAATTTTAACGTCTGAATTTTGGACGAACGTGATTTACAATTGTCCCCGACCAATGATCGTGCGGCCACAAAAAGAGGTAGTATTTCACGACCTTTTCAGTAGTTGGACCTCAGTGGGTAGGTTGAATATCACGAAGAAAGTCCGAAAATGGTCCCATTATTGTAATCCGTTTGAAAGTTATTTTATTGCTAATATTTAATGGAATTGAATGATTTGTCGATAAAACAAAATTTTGCCGCCCTTTTGCATCGAAATTTCTAGTTCATAAGAGAAAATAATCGATTTGCCATGTTTTATTTTGTTTTATACATCGCTCACTCCTTTCAACAGCGTCATATATCAAAAAACTTAATTTTTCAGGAGATCGTTTTTAAAGTTTAAAAATAGAACAAAATGTTTTAAAAATAAATATCAAGCCACTTACTGAACTTTTTACTGTGCAACAGATCTTTTTTAGGTAAAACCTGAATGTTTTTTCTCCATTTATACATATGGAAAATTTCTGGGCATTCCGAAAACATGCATAACTGAAAAGTGACGATTTTTTTTATAAATGACGTTGTTGAAAGGAATGAGCAACATGTTTATGATTAAAATTTACGAAACAGTTTGAATGTATCATTTTATTTATTTTTATTGATCAATTTGGCATTAATTTTGTAAAACATTCAATAAAAAAATGTTTAAGACCACGTTTAGTGTGTTAATTATCGAGCATTAATATAAATTATTCACTATTTAGAGTATATTAATGTGAATGCGACTCTCGACTAGTTTTATTATACAAACTGTCTATATTTTCACCTCTTGATGAGAACATCTGTCGTGTTTTCGTTAATAAACTCAAAAATGAATTTAAACTAGTGTTTTATTTTTAAAATCAAATATTTCTTATTTCATTCATACAAATATCAAACTAAAAATGTAAAAATGATTATTATAGGTTAATATAATTCTACATATATTGAGCACATCACTTGAATTTTATCATGCCAATACGTTAACAAACTTGGTTGCGTTTTAAGTATTTCCAGCTCCTTATTAAAATATTTGACAATTTGTTATAAAAAACTAAAGCTTGAAAGAATTACAAACTGAGACAAGTTGACAAATACCATCCCAATCGGGAAGCAAAAAAGTAGCAGTTACAGATGTGGTAATATACTATATCACATCGCATATAAAAGCCAATTTTCATTTATATACTCTAGTAAATCTTAAAATCACATTGAAACATGAACTAATTAAATATTCCAGTATCACACTTTAAGTGGAAGCGACACTTTGTCTTTGTAACATTTCTTTTGTGAGAATAAACTTTCCATAAGATTTTCAGCAGGCGAAACTTTTTACAAAACTTTGAATTCATTTAGGTGAGACAGCGGAATTAGATCGTCGGGATATCACTGTATAAGCAAGGTAGACGGTATAGTATTTGGTCGTTTGAAGCACTTTGATTGTCATTCACACATACTGTATATTGCAATTCAATTATATTAGGTTAAAATCGTTAAAAACAATAAAAAATGTATTAAAAAAGAACTCCACCGACAAGACACACAAGGTGGCTTGGTGGGTCTCTGCAAAAAAAGTTCTAAATATGTATAAATTGTGATTTAAATAAATATATACAAATAATTTTTTTTTAAAAAAACAAAAAACTATATATTGCATTACTCTCGTTTCGAAATAATGAAAAATGACAGTAATAAAAATTAAACACTTGTAGTAGACTATTAATTGTGTTTTATTAATTTTACTCGACTAGTTTTGAATATTTTGGATGTTTTAATCGACAAAAACAATAAAAAATAAAACAAATAAGTAAAAATGAATTGAAACTCAAGCGTGTGAAAAGTGGTATGGTAGTGACGTGTAGTATTGTGTGCATAATTTTGTTGTGATTGTCCGACGAAGAGATGGGTACATCTTAAAACGGGTTGACAAAAAAATCTCGGTGAGAATTTGCTAATACTTTTGTCAAAAAAAATATAAATGTAAAAATGAATAAACACAAAATTAATACTTTAAGTATTAAAAATGACAAAATGAAATTAAACTTAATAAACAGGTCTAATACAAGTTTTATGAAAATCAATTTATCAATTTTTTCAATTTATGATAATCAATATAAATTCCACAAAGTTAATGCCAAATCAGTAAATAATAAAATTCAAAGACAAATTACAAAAAAGTTGAGAAAGTAAAATGAAACTAGACTTGTTTACGTGAATAAACTCAAAACTGGTCTTGTATAAGTTTTTATTTCATTTTTTATATCTACAATATTTTTGACTATGTCCAAATCTTTGTTATTATTTAACGTGATGATAAAAATACTACTCTTCTCATTTCCTTGTAACTGATGGATTAAACTTCCTCTCTCTAAAAGAAAAAATAACCTAAAAAACTTTCCAGTTGATAACATTAAGATAACGTTTATCTCAGTTTCAGATTTTCTCCGCAATTAACCGTTTATATTATACATCCACAAAACAATATTTGTTTGGTATTTGTCTAAGTCCAACAGCTCATATTATGACTAGTGTCACTCAGATTTCATATTTATTTTGAAGAAGCAATGCAGTTTTAAATTTTTTTAAATTAAAATATCACAATTTATTCATGTCGATTACTTGTGTCGAAGCATCTATCTTTTTTATATGAAAGAAGATGAAAGTATTTCGGGGCTTACGACCAGGTATTTGGCCGGTTTAAGTGCTCACTTTATACACCCTTTTGACATTAACCTTTTTGCCCATTATCGAACATAGCATATTGAATTTTTCAAAGATGTACAACATATGCACTGTTGTTGGATTTCTTTCATTTGTTTGTTGTAATTTCGATAAATTTATAATTTTTGCTGACGGTTGTGCTTAACACGTTCACTGCGTATAAAAAAAAAACAAAATACGGATAAATTTTAATTCGCAAATTTTTGAAAACCCATAACTTTGTTAAAAATAATATTTTACTTACATTTAAACATTATAAAAAGTGGGTTCCGTTTTTTTATTTAACCCCATTTTTTTATTCAACACGACTCCCGTCAACGCGTGGCCATAATATTTGTATGGACACGGGAGCCGTGTTCGTACAGAACGTGTTAATTGATCGTTTTATGCAGTTATGTAATGATGATTTGAATGTAAGAATATGAATATTAATTTATTTTCATACATAAGTTTTGATTTTCATAGATAATTTGGCTACGGGTGTTGACTTCAGATGTGTATTTGTGAAATTTATAGATTTACATAATTGAACGCAAAGAGGTTTACAGACATGTAGTATATAACGATAATATTGAAATGTTTTTCGAGATTGGCGATATACCATTATTTTACTCTAAATAGAAAGCTCTGAGGACTTGTCTGTAAAGCTATTTGCGAGCTTTGCCTAAATACCAATTATATCATATAACTGCGCTATAAAGTGCGCATCGCTCGTTATGTTTCCGATAATGAGCTTTTGTTTGGTGATTTGAACACTGATTTCAGCGCATTGTTCACTGTTTCCGGCATTTTCTCGCTCCCAAATTTCTTTCTCGATCTTTTTGACCGTAGAAAAGAAACGTTTTAACAGACAAATTCATTTCTTACATAAAATTGATTTATTATTTGATATTTATAGTGGTATGAAAACATATACTTTTCAATCATAAATTTTAGAAAAAACCAGGTTAATCCAATTAAACATATTTAATGATATATATATATAAATATATATATATATATATATATATATATATATATATATATATATATATATATATATATATATATATATATATATATATATAATATAAATATATATATATATATATATATATATATATATATATATATATATATATATATATATATATATATATATATATATATATATATATATATATATATATATATATGTATA